>NC_049204.1:53163917-53183917 GCF_013347855.1 Anguilla anguilla | reverse complement strand
TTCCAGTTTCGTGTCTGAAAGCTATGGTTTATTTATATTGGATTTTTAGCGTTATTTCGGGAAGATTGTTTAATGCTGAATTTGTGATTTTTTATTTATTTGTTTTTTTTTTCTTCTATGATTTTCTTTATATTTCTTTCTTTATTTTTTGTATAAATACGGTATGGTTAGGATTTATCTGCACTAATATGACTTGCCATAGTAAAAGATATGAGTGCTCAAGAACAGTGTTTATTTTTTATCATTCATTTCAATCACTAAAATGTTTGTCGTAGAAAGTCATTATATAGCCTACACTTTGATGGAAAATTTTGGGATTTGATTTCATTACACTGGTGTGGACTTTCATTTTTTTAATGAATATTATACGTTCAATAATGCGTTTTCATGTGTGTGGCTGCAATGACATTTCCAGTTTCAAGCTGTTTGTTTATTGCTCCATAAGGTCACACATTCATTGCATTCCTACTTTACTAACTTAAAGTATTTGTTGATGCCGGTTTTGGATGCAGTATGGTACTCTTTACACTTGAGGTCGATTTGTAGAGCCGGGGTGGGTAGGACTGTGACCTTTTAGACCCCAGAGGGCGCCAGGCGTTTTGGCCATGTACCCTTTTCTTTAAATAACAGAAGACCATCTGATACATAGAATGCGATGTATTCAGAATGTTCGAATACGGTGAAAAAATAAAACATTACCGGATGTAGGCTATTTACAGTTTGCTCGACTAAAGATAGATTACTTTGTTGCCCACGATGGAAATTTTAATGAAATTGTCGTAAAAAATAGTCGTAATTTGAACCAGAAAGGGTTAAAAAATACATCGGTTAATATACAACGAGTAGAAACAAGAAAACTGGATCTATATTGTTATTAATATCATTCGTTTGCCAGATTACTCCCCTGTAATACATAAACATTTTACATTATGTTTTATATTTCAGAAAAGCATCGTTTCAGAAGCAGGCTCCATTCACACAAACAAACATGCATACACATAATTAGGCCACAACTAATTAATTGAGGATGCGGAAATGGGGAAGTGGAGCGAAATGTTACTGAAGTTAACACAGTCTTTGTCAAGCAGACACGGGAGTCAGTAGCCTAGGAATGAAGAGAGTAGAAGGGAGGGTTAGGGGATTTGGAAGTGACTGAAGCTCAGATAAGAGGGCATCACTCATATTATTCTTACTCATTTTCCTCTTTTAAAAAAACATTTCAAAGAAAACAAGAGAGAAACAAACATGAATGAATCACAGTATATGAATAGCCAGGTACCGTTTTGAAAATATCCTCTGAAAAGTTGCGAGTTGTTAAAATCAATTGTTAAACAGTCCTCTTCGTGGCTCTTATGAAATATAGCCTGTTCCTTAAACGCAAACATTTGCATAGAACACCGTCAAAATCTTTAGCTTCCATTATAAAGCAGAAGGAATAAAATATTAGCCTATATTTCCGTTTATTTCCTTAAATCCCCTCTTGACAGTACCGTTCGTATCCATACTCCCAGCCCACTGCTTCGTCACTTGGTGCTCGCAGTTTCGTTTCCCCGGAGGGCTAGCAACCACAGATCAGGGTGGAAATACATCGCTTCTGTTGACCACCTTTCGCCGAGCCGAAGACCAAATGAGACTTAGACATAACAATCCAAGGACAGGCTAAGGGGATCCAGTGTTGTTGCGGCAACAGTCTTGCTAGCATCCTTATCATTAGATCCGGAAACCCAGTTCACTCAATTCACCTCCTTCGATTTTTTCATAAAGGAGAGGCGATCTCTTGATTTTCTCCACGATTAACATCTTGTAGGGTCTCTATTCGATAGCGTCTATTAGGAGACAAAGAGAGAAATAAAGGATCAGCGTGAAAAGAAATGTATGCCTTGAAACTGAAACTTAAAAAAAAAAGAAAAAAACTTTTTACATGCACTGCACATGCTATGCTGAATGTATGAAAAGGCAAGGAGTCGGGCATCCTCTTCAAGAAAAAAATATATAAAAAAGAAAAACTATGGCTACGCTAATTCTTGCATTAGGGTTCAAAGGCAACAAAGTCCAACTTTATTAGGCCATATTTTGTTTCATAAAGATGCTTCTCCTTGTGTTTATGTATAGCCTTGTTGACAGCATTTAGATGTTCCAGTACATAAGTATAGATTTTGGTACATGTTTACATAAAGGTCTTCGATCGCAGATTCCATATGTATTCGCGATTGAGTTGGTATTTGATAGTAGGCTATGCACAAATATATATATATATATATATATATATATATAGACAAAGACACTTTCATATTTTAAAAATTTAAATATTTTTGTCACACACACACATATAAATATTAATTTATAAATAAATATATTTTCCAACATAACTAACATAGCAGGTAACTCTTATTCATAAACAGGCGCACGTCGTTTGCCCTTATATACTGTATCCCATGCCAGCGAACTAAAAATAATAGCAGTATTTTTTAAAGTTATTTTTTCCTAGGCTTTCTGAAGTATTAAGGATTTGGATATACGGATTATTCGTCAACTTTCATTTTAATGCAGCCTATTTAGTTGTGTCAACAACCCAAAAACACAGACATACAAAGTACACACACACACACACACACTCGCACATATTTACATATACAACATACATACATACATACATACATACACATAGCATAACCCTTATACCTTAGTGCCCAGGCAACATTGCAAATCTCTAGTGAACACAGTTTCATATTTTCAGTATTATGGCCAATGTATCAATGATGTGATAATACGATATCTGTTTAGGTGAACTTGGGTTTTAAGCACAATAAATGTATATTTTTACCCTCACACTGTGTGATTAAAGCAACTCTTTCCTTAATTTGACCTGACTGCACTTATATAGGCCTATGTTGTATAAATCACATTAGTGTGTTCTGCAAAAATAAAGTATGGTTCGTCTCCATAGTCCTACCGGTATATAGTTCATTTTAAAAACGTACGCAGTAGCTTCATTTTCTTTATAACACAGACTATGCAAGCGTCTTTTCCTCTTGAAAAAAGATCGATTTTGTATAATTCTTGAATACTCCGATCTTTCGTTGTTGGGTCTCACATTAATCTATTCAGTGTACCTTAAAGATTTCCCCCATTAGATCATTTTTGTATATCTGGCCCTTGTAGCCCTCCAGCTCTCTAAGTTGAAACAGGGCGTCATTTGCAATGTGGAGACTGTTGATCACCTCACTAATTACACCTCGCTCTCTCTCTCTCTCGCTCCACTCGCTCTCTCGCTCTCTTTCTCTCTCTCTCATTCCCAGAGTGCATATCGGGAATAGACACACAAAGACATGCGCACTCAACTTAATCAGCCATTTTTTTAAACAGGGCTAAAACGATAATAATTAGCAGAATAAAGACATATCGGATTTTCATTTCCTTTCCTCCTTTTCCCAACCCCTCCACAACCTAAACTGCAAGGCAGCGGTCGACACATGCTTTACCAGCCGGACCCAAAGGATCGCTTCATCTTCTTACTATTCCTATTTTTTATTCTTTTCCTATAAAGTTGAAGGATTATTATTTTTCCTTTTTTTGTTATTAACTTTTGTGATCATTGGATGTGACTTGTTTTGATATTTAAAAAAATAGCAGGAGAAGAAGCGGAGGGGACTGCTAGGGGGAAGAAAGTAAGTTTTTTTTTTCTTTAACTTTTATCGAGTAGTTCGTGTTAAATTTAGGTCGAGTATTGATTATCTTTCTAGGCTGATCCAGCACAATCTTTGATATTCCGCTCTCCAGATAACAGCTGTTCGATGCGATTTCTTTTTAGGTAGCAGTCTACCTTAAAACGTGTATCGGTTTGTTTATGCAAGCCATTTCGTCTCGTTTTAAGAGCTGTTAACTGTCCAGAGGTAGCTTATACGATATGAGTGACAGAATCACTCAGAAAAACCCTTTCAGCAACTAGCTAGCTACGTTTGTCCGACCTTTTATGATACTTAACATTATTACACCATTTATAATAAAATTGGCACTTTCAGAAAGGAAAAAACAAATATCTACATGTAGTATCCTACTTATCTCCAGCTATAGCAAGTCGAGGTCCGATTTCACACTCATGACGGTTTTGCATTATTTTCAGATAGTTCGAGACTTGGCTTTATAGAATACAGATTCTATTAGTAGCGATCGGAGCGGTGGATTTGATCTCACGCTGTACTTCGAAGTAGAGATACATAGGCTACAACTATTTTGCATTTCAGGCAATATTTCTTCTGGCTAACAACTCTACTTTAGGATACAGTATAACGTTTAACCGAGCAGTCTACACTTGTATTAGCCTATGCGACGGGAAGAAAGAGAGATTCATAGTAGCTATACTACCCTGTTTTAGAATGAGACAGTTTTGGTTGATTCGGGAAATAAATGGCTTTTTATGTGGCATGAACCGAAATTTAATGTCCGTTTATGAAACTATTTATTGTATTTGAGCATTTTGTTACCTGCGATGAGCAAAGGAGTATCCCTTTACGACGGCTTGGATGACCGTGTAGCCGAAAACGGAGACCGATTGGTCGGATACAACTAACATCAAGCGGGTCCTGTAGATACAGAAAAAACAAACCACCTCCCGGAGATTCTTTAGTGTTTATCGAAAGAAAGAACATGGATCTTTTAAAAAGACCACGACATGGACAAACTTTCATCAGTACCAAAATCCATTTTTGACAGCTGTCCTCTTCCCGCAATCTTCACTTTTTCCTTTTTACTCCCTTCCGTGAAGTCACATCTTTGCCCCAACGTGAATTGTCCTTGTAATTTTTTAGTGTTGTGTAATCCTGGCTCCTCATCGTACGAAGTGTTATTATTTTGTCTCACTTACCAAAAATAACGAGGGGATGCAGTGGGAGTCCTGCCTTTTTGGTAGTTGGTTAGTTTGAGGCAGAGACTGGCTCCGATTGGGACGCGACAGTGACAGGGGCATCGATCGCTTGCATTGAGAGCGAAGAAAAAACAAGGCAGTAGACAAGCACAGCGTAAACCTGGGTATGTAACAGCCTGTATCAGCGCTCTCTGATTTCCAGTACCTAGTATTCTAACAAAATATCAATATTTCCGTGGAGTTACTTTTTCTGGCTTTACGGATTTTATAAAGGGGATCTAATTTTCTAACATGATAGGCAAATCCCAACAACCGGATTTAAATTAAATATTTTCGAAATAAACACATACACATTTGTTCTATCTTTGGTGGAATGCACGATTTTCCCTGAATTTCTTATTAGATTGTTATGGTGTTTTGGTAGTAGTAACATATTAAATCATACGGTATAGTGCAGTTAGTTATAAAATAATTTTCAAATTTTATTATTATTATTATTATTATTATTATTATTATTGTTAATATCAGTAGTAGTAGTATTTTGTGGAATTGAGTTTTAGTAAAATGCTCACTTTATTTATTAAGGGAAATTGTTTTTCTTTTTTATTCTTATGGTAGACTGTTATAATAGCGATTTTGTATGACTCAACTTCTTTTTGATACCTATTTGTAATTTCTTAGTCTATATTTACCAGCTTTATCTCGACGTTTATTTATTCAGCCATAGGAATACAGGGATAGCTGTCTAGTCTGCTGTACCTTATAGGAACTGTCTGTTCGATACATTTCATACTTTTAGTTATACACAGCAATAAAAAAAGCTTTTTATACAGAGTCGGTTTTCATTGTGCAAAACTGCTGGCAAGCTAAGGTATTTTATGCTGAAATTTATCTTAAAAGGGTGGAAATTTTAATTTTCTTTTTTTCCTGCTTGTACTCTAAATAATGCATTTGTAACATGACCCGGTGTGTAGTGTATTTAAAACCATTATCTACAAAGGATGTATTATTTATCTGTCTTTGTGTATGTCTTTTAAGATAATACATTTCTGATTGCAAAGCTAGGCAGTGAGAAATCTCATAAAGCAGAGGAGGGAAGCCCTTAATAACTCTTCAGATTCAGACATGTTCTGCAGTAAGATTGGCTCAGGCTTCTCCAAGGGTCGACAATGTGTCATTTCCATGAAGCCAAATTGCCCTCTGCCTATATGATATTAATGTGCAAATCAATATTTCAGGGATTAAATTTCCCTTCTTCATTTTTTATGGTTTCTACCTCAATAAGTCTCAAGTCTAATAGAAGAGGCTGGATGATTTAAAATCCTTCACTGCAGAAAAGCTTGCAACAAGCCTTTTGCAGCATTTTAATGCTCTACACAGAAAATCCAAAGGCACTGGCAAGCAGATGCCAGTCAGTGCTGTGTGACATTACCAAACCTAATTTGAGTAAAAGGTTGTGAGAGAAATATGTATCCGGTTGAATACTTAAAACATTGTGGTAATAATATTGACTCGTTTTAAGCAGAAGCTTATCCCCCACTTCCACCCCCCCCCCCCCCCCCCCCCGTCACACACACACACACACACACACACACAAACCTGTCACCTACACATTTTTGCTCCATTTGAAACCAAAATAATTTGAATTGATGTATGTAAAACATAAGCACTCTTTCATCTGTTCACTGTTCTCACTCGTTTTATCATTTGTTTGTTGCAAAGTATATTTATTCTACTTTCAAAATGATGTAAAGACTGAGGGATATCCACGCGAATGCTCGAGTGTCTGATTGTACGGGGATGGTTAGGAATGTATTTAAATTTTACATTCCCTTGTACCTTGTGGATTTTTACACTGAAAGATAGCTGAAACAAAACACTTACCAGTAAAGATGTAAACAACAATGGATGAACCATTTAGTTTCTTTATTGAGGATTTATAATCATGGAAGGCTTCACTGTGGTGCAAAAATTGTGTTTAGCCGCTATGTTTTCTGAGATTCCTGCCTTATTGTACGATATGGGGGGACGGTCTATTGTCTATCATTTGGTGTTTGTTTTATATCCCTCCTGAACCATCTGGACTAAGTTCCACACAGCTGCATAAATTTCATGTGATACAACATTTTTTCCATTCTGTGTGAAATGTTCCATCCTAACCCTTTGAACATGCTCATTTAATTTAGCTTGCTAAAAGAAATGTGCATAGTGAAGCACAATGGGGCCTTTAATTTCATCGCATTACTTTGCGTTTCTTAAAATGAATATACGTTGAAATTTCAAATGGTGACTTGTTTGGCTGTAAGGTGTGACATTTTTGTCATTATTGTTTTATTTTGATATTTTTCAAAGTAACTCTCCACCAGTGTTTCAAAGCATTTATTCTTACTTGTGACAGCATACGCATAACTCAGTGTAATGAATTTGAATCCCATTAGAATTAATTCTGAAGTGATCATTATGTCGCTTCTGGAAAAATATGTAATTATATTTAATTAACTCTGTCAAAGTAATTAGCATTGCTTAATTGTCTTTTGCAAATATTAATTAGATGCTCATTTGTAGAGGGGTTGCTGTTGCTGAGATTCGAGGTATCCATTTGTGGTGTACCTGCATTTCTCTTGGATTGTCATTGTAATCATTGGAAAATTCTAACTTCGTTATTCGAGAGCTGCTCAGCCTTTGTTGATGGGCCAATTGAATTTTGTCTGGGTTGCGGGGCTGGAAAACATGCCCAGGTCCAAGGACTGTGGCTGTGGGTGGAAAGCTGAGGAGTCAGGAGCAGGCTTAATGTATTAAGCGGGGGCCTTTTTGTGTCAGCCCTGAGGCTGTACTGTAACACGCAGAGCCTCTTCTGCTCAGAAGCTGTCTGAAGGGTTAAAGACTTGGATGGGGTTCAAACTCCAAAGCGCCCAGGGAAAGCACATGCGAATATGTACAAGTTTCATGTAATTAGTACTTAATTATATTAACATATGCAAATTGTCAACTTAGAGGCTTGTTCAGCTGGCGGAGATCAGCTGAGTACAAACGGCATATTGTTCGCTATCAAATAATGGATTTGAAGTTGTATTGTGGAAACGCATAACTAGCTATCTAATTTAAGTCGTACCATAGCAGAATTTCATTAGTCTCCATGGAGACTTGGTTAATTGTGCTGACTAATGTCCCCGGCTGTAGTGTGCCCCCCAAAAAAGAAAGCCTTGGTTGCTTAATCCACCTTACAATGACACTTGTTTGTACACGTTTCCCTTGTGTGGGAATTTGCATATGCAAATGTATTGTCTTTCTGTCTCATTTGTCATGGCTCCACATTATACATGCAGAGGACAATGTATCTTGGCTGCTGCTGGTTCTTCCGAGACAGGGCAGTATCATTCAGTCCAGCAACATTCTTTCATAATTTGTTTCTGATTAATAGACCAGACTGAGACTCATTCTATTCAGGCCCTGGCAAAGGGAAGGTCAGCTTTGTCACTGAAAAGAGTTTCCACAGCAACTAAAACTGTCTTTCCCCCACCCTCCCTTTGGCTAATTAAATCACATCTTTAAAGCAAATCCATTATAACATAGCAAAAAGACACTTTTGCTAATAATCTCTGGTTTCCTATAGATGAAGATGGGAAACCCAAAGAGTATGCTAGTATTCCTGCATTAATCCTGTTTTTTGACAGAAATGTAAACTGATATAATTGCTTTTCTGTGTAAGGAATGGGGGTTTATACAAGTGTGAAAGCATCGGAAAAGGATTAGCATTTTTTTGCATAATGAAAGGCAGTGTTGAATGGGGCATTCAATGGTTGACTGAATGACTGAGATGAAAGGAAGATGAAAATGCTTGCGCTTCTTTCTTTATTCCTGTGCCGGGCTCTCCCTAAAGATGTGTTTGTTGAGGACTTGAGACAACAAGCAGAGACTCATATTTCCAAAGCCTTCCAAGATGCCCTCAGATTTTGTCACGTGAAGTAATATGTATGGTAATGACCCAGCTATGGGCTGATAAACAAAGGTTTTGTACACTTACGTATACTCTTGGAGTATCTGACTAAATATTGAGATCGGAATGTTAATGACAAGTGCTGCTGTTGCCATATGTCTGGGTAGCGTAGTGACCTTGAATATGCAGCTCGTATTCTGAATCGGTTGAAAGTTATTAATTTGTGTATTCAAAATGCAAATGCACACTTGCCTGAATTCTCCTGCTTTGAAAGCTGACTAATGTTACGTGCTTACATCGGTTCTGAGCACGACAGCAGGAAGTGTGACATGGTGCAGTGTCACTGGAATTAAATCTGTCCTGTGGAAAGGATCTCTCCGGCTGAGAATAAACCATCACAAAAGAAATCGTCTTGTGTCGGAGAATGTCTCCCCCTCTTTATTAGATGGAATCTTCTGCTATTGACATTTTATGCACCATAACAAGCTTTTCATATGTTAATTTTGGGTCGTTTGTTGTCATAGAAAAGGAAATGTATCCGTGCTTATAGATCTGTTCAGACAAAGCCATACTATATGTTGGCCCAATATAATATACTCCATAATAACGTGCAGAGCTTAATAGTTCTTGCAGTCAGAAGAGGAAGTGTGTTGAGTTGATTGTAAAGGTGAGAATGTCAGTCTTTTTACTCCCTCTGAATGGAGTATAGTGTGAATAATTATGTATGCCGTTGCATTTTAAAAAGGCTCCGCGGCGCTCTAGGTCATTGTAATTGTTAAGTTGAGTCTCATTCAAACAAGTTCTGACACAGTTTACTAGATGTTGATGTGTGTCTGGTGTGCCAGCTTTATTGTACTCTTTGTACTGGCTTCCACACCCATTAAGATATTTTTGACTTGTATCCATCAGCTTAAATATAGCTAAAATATCTTTGTGCTCTCTGTGTGATAGGAAACTAATAGTTACTCATGTGATTTAATGTAAAACTACATGAAGTGGAGAGCATCAGATTTCAGACATTCGGGTTGCTATGGCAGGGGTGTGCCATCACAGGGAAATAATTATTTGTTCTTATTGAAAAATTGAATTATTGAATGCAGTTATCATTATGAATCAATTATTTATGTTTTTTGCCATTGGTCTTTTCCCAGTTGGGATTGCATTACTTTTTTGTCATCATAATGAGATGTTTTTATTTTTAATTATCTGGTTAAATCTAATTTGCATATAACATAATATATCTGGCTAAAATATAGTTAAGAAATTGTCTTAGAAATTATGTTATCTACAATTTTGTTGTTCATTTATAATCAAAAGCTCATTTCGTAAGCTAGGGGGAAAAAATAGGATAGAACTACTTTGGCCTATGTTTTAGTCCAAACGAATAGGGTTTAATACTTTTTTATCCTGGAGTTGAGGTTAAACTAGATGAGTGAGATGTATTGGTTGTGCAAATGCAGCTGTGTTCATAGAATTCCCCAGTATCTTGCTTCTGCCGCATGTCGAGAGAGTGCAGTGAGTGATTTTGACGAATCAGGGTTGACGATCCAAACGGGGCCTGGTTTTCCTGCTCGTTCGCCCTGGCATGTATTGTACGAACGCAGATGCCGTCTGTAGTTCAAGGTTATCGGGTTTTTGCTGCCAGCATGCAGGTCCTGAGACATCATCTATGGTTCTGTGTTTCTGTTTAGATTCTGTGTCTACATTTCGAGCCCACGAAAGGCAACAATAAAGGGAGGGTAAGCGACTTTGGGGCTGGGAGAGAAACGGCCTGTGGACTTTGCCTTCATAGTTCTGAAGTTCACCGGCAGTGTTTAGCAATGTAACAATTTGAGAACTCTGCCAATTGCTGATTTTATGCTACTTTCATAAAATTGTTGCATATTATTTTAAAAGCCTGTATTTTTAATCTATCCCCTGTATTGTTAATCTCAGAGCTCCCACAAATGAAATAAATTTATGGTTTTTGGATTGGACATTTTGAGTGCCATATTACAAAACAATTACAGTTTTATTTATATGTTCTAGAAACTTTGTGTTCTGGGCTTTGGAAGAGGCACATTGCGGGTGCCATTTTTAAACCAAACAGCAAATGGGAAAGAAATCACCATTTTGAGCGGGCTGCTGTATATCTCAGGAGGGCTATGGGGAAGGAGAGGATAAACTGTGAGATGAGACAGTGCTACTGAAACGAGAGAACCTCCCTGCCACTCATCGCAGTCAGCAAGCGGCCATCAAATGAAGTACCAATAGACACTTGACGTGGCGAAAAAAGCAGCGAGGGCAAACTCTGCTTCAGAAAGGGGAAAGAATGGCAGAGGTTTTCTTCACAAAAAATGAGACGGGGGGTTCAAAAGGGGAGGGGGGGGGCATAATGATGTTCTAAGTGTTGTTGGTCACACAGCCCTTTTTTAAGTGTCTGCTGTCAACAAGCAAATGACGGGCACCACTTCGGCTTTCCTCTGATTTATTCATGACCGATACTCCACACTGTGTGGGGCATCATCCTTCATTTGCACAAGAGGGCACGGTTCCCATTAACATGGCGGGGGAAAGTTTACTGTGCCTGTTGTTGTTGTTTTTGTGTTCTGTCTTCATATGGAGGCAAACGCAAGCCCCCTATTCTTCATCATTTATATACAGATTGGCGATGAATACATTTCCCTCCAACTGGGTGTGAATAACAACCACATTATGGCCCATTATGAGTGGGATGAGAAGATAATTAAATATGTATGACTGTGGTATCTTAAATAAACAGATAATTTAGACCCGGCCTCATGAATATGCAAGAGGCACACTTATTCCTGCGTAACATGAAATGAGGAGATTAGCATGGCCATTCCACCTGTGGGGAGAGAAGATCACTCCAGACGCACAACTGTCCCAGTGTTTATGTTGGGCCAGAGGTTGAGTGCAGCTACAGAAATCCCCCAGAGAAGTATTTAGTTAATACTAGCCTTCTCATATCCTGTCTCAGACGGGTCTGGCATCAAGACTGGAATAATCTTTAATTATTTGCTTTAGAAAAGTTTTTAGACTTTCCAGCAGTAAAAAAAGCAGATGGCACTAGAATAGACACTTTTCTTTCTAAAAAAAATACAGAAATAGTAGCCATTATAATTGGTCTTCTAAATATTGCATGTATTATTTATTTGTCAGATTTTCTTATGACGTGCAAGCAGTAAAGAGCTAAACTATACAACAAAATATTTTTTTGTAGTCACCCCACTTTTATACAAATCTAAGCAAAGAAAACAATGTTTTTGAAATGCACAGCTTTTGAAGACTGCCCTTTAAGAAATGGAAACTAGATGCCATTCCAGTTGTGAAACGGAGGGCCCACAAAATATCTGTTTAGGCTTAAGGAGATAAATCAAGGTGCTGGGGCATGTTGGGGGTTTTTAACTCTCAGCAGGCAGTGAACCACCCCACCCCCCCATCTCCACCTACCTCCTATAGGGATCCAAACGTAGATGGGTTTGCATAGTGGTAATAATTCAAAAAGTTCAAAGAGGGAAAAAGGGATCTTTTTAAACTGTGTTAAAAAACCATTAGGGAAAATTGAAGCCCATTGCTGTATTTCATTTAAATCAAATCAGAGGCTTTTGAAAAGATCCAGCAATATGTATAAATGGCAAGTCACAGAGTTGTTAATTCAACATTAAAGAAAGAGAACAGCAGTGATGTCCTGTGAGGAGATTTGTTGCTATTAGTACCAAGTTATGTCAGTGCACTGTAGCTAGCTAACCATCAAGTGCTTTAAAAAGCCCAAGCTAAGATTTTGCCAAACTAATCTCTTAAATGTTGCCATGTGCATTTGTGTACTTTGTGTACTTTGCGTATTACACTGTTTAAAATATATTTTACATGCGTGGGTATGAACGCATGGCATTTGATAGTCGGGCTAATTGATCTCTCCCTTGTGTTTTCACATTCAATGCATAAATGCAAGCAGCATGCGTTCCTTTTACGGTGTTTGTAAGCAGGTTTAATTAACTCTGTGTTATGCTGATTCAGGGCTCATTTAATGTTCTAGGCCGTCACTGACCTCACAATGCACCCAATGTCTTGTTGAGGTCTAAAGAAGGACAAGAACACTCAGTGGCCTTCTGTGCTGTGCACTTCACTTATAAATGGGTAGCAGTGGAGAGCAACTCATCATGCAGGATTCAAATGGAATCTGTGACAATTCATACTAGAACCAATCCCTTTTCATCATAGCACATGTGGTCGTGAAACAGTGGGTATTTCATCCCAAAAGTAATAAAAAAGAAAAAAAAAGGATAATTTAAGTAAACACTGATCTGTAACATTTGAACATATTTCATGAAATTATGATCATGCCAAAATGCAGATGCTCCGCTTTTGAAAAAGAAGTGTCATAAATGCTATATTCCAATTCCAGAGTTACTGGTAATTTGATTCTTAGTTTGCATGACATCAAGTTTATTTTAAAAAAGGAATATGGTGTCCTGAATCTGAAGTTGAACTGATTGTCGCTGACAGTTGTTTGTTTGTAGTGAAATCCAATTAAAATGTTGACTTTTTCAACTTGGCCCTTTTAAGTACCTCGTGTTTTTCAAGAAGTGGTAACCTTATGGTGACTTGGAAAACAAATGGGGTATTTCTTTTTTTTTCAGTCTAAACTCACAAGTGGAGTCTAAACTCACAACATCTGTTAGAATTCTGTTTGTTTAAAAAGCAAATGCGTTTGGTCCAAAGTTCATTTTGGGAGCTCCATAATTAAATATAGTCTCAAACTTTAAGTTAATTAGTAATTTTGCAAGTTCCAAAATTTGGGTTATCACTCGTATGGTCTCAGTGTTAAAGAGCATTGCGGAAGAACAGGATTCATCTTTTGCGTAAGGTAAACTTGCCGAAATATATCATTTTAACAATGTTTTCCAGCACATATTATTGTAAATATTTTGTGAGACATCCTCAATAGCTCCTGGGTTAGCACATTGCTAATAGCTTTGGAATGTCTGCTGCAATACCTAGCCTGTGATTATGTTCATAAAGATAATTACAGGAGAGACAACCTTGAAACTGAGGCTTCAGAGCTTGGCTTGAACTTTACACTTTTATTGTTAATCTGGGAAGATGAGGAAGATGACAGTGGGAAAGGTCATTGTCACTGGTCAGAAATGGTTCCTCAGTTGTCTGTCTCCAAAATCCAAACCCTAAGGTAACTCTTAACTCTTTACCGAAAAAGGAATGCTTCTTATTTGAATTAATCCAATGTGTTTCCTGAATGTATATCAGCCAAAAGAAAAGAAAGACCAGAAAGAAGCTACCCTAACTGTGAATCTCAGGGAAGCTCTCTCTGGTAACAAGGATGAGACCAGGATCTTCACATGTCCCCTGCTGTCTCATAATAGATCAGGTTTTGATGTGCATCCTATTTGCACTGAGCACATAAAACCTGGGGTTGAGAAACACTGTGAACATCTCAATGTCCAACAACAAGGTGTTGTCGGAGACCAGTCGTTGCAAATGTATCGACTGTGTGCTGCGATATTCCCTGCACTCTGAAGCTTTGAGATACACCTGAAGACGAAGGCCTGGCTCGTCTCTCTGCGTGGGCTACTGTTTGTCTGACCCTATTTTGTATGTTTTCCTTTTCTAGTTCATTCTTTTATATAAATACCGGTGGTGTGGAAGGTGCATTATGGAGCTTGCAACTAAATTGGAGTTGAGATTTCTTGTTGGTAAAAGGTCCCACTGTATTTTTGCATGCACATACATCATGATATTTCCTTTATGTTGGTAAGGAAGGCAGAGGGCCTACCGAGCCACAAGGGGCATAGTTTGATATTGAAAGAGAGAACAGTCTAACAAACAGAAGTGTGATTTAGTCATTTGAGCTTGATAAAATGTTTTTTTTTTTTTTTTTGTAAAGACATGTAGGCTTGGGAATTTAGGTTCAGTAGGATTATAAACTTTGGTTTGTAAATCTTTTATTTATTTATTTGTTTATTTAGAGTTTGGGCGGAGCTGGGCGCTTTTGCTTTCAAACGGTTGCGATTAAAACCGTGATTTATGTAACTCGTAAGCGCTTTCATATTGTATGCATTGTACCTCACAAGGGCATGATTGACCAGTAGCTTAATATTTATTTAGCGCAGGGAAATCAAAGGGATTATGCAGTCATCATTTTAACTCTAATCCTGCTTTGCATGGGCTAGACAAAGAGAGGGTGATTACCGAACATGAGGCTGACAAAGCCACAATTAGATTCTCTTATTTCTCATACGCCATGGAAAAAATCACATTCAACAGGAAAAGTGGAGTCCTTTTTTCCTCTGAAGGCAGCATAAATAAAACTTACGCACAGTTGACGTATCATTGGACGGTGGAAAGATCGCGATGCACACAAGTTTTAGCTGAATGAATCGGAGAGTAACGCTGCTTTTTGTTCAAGTTTGAAGTATGAAATGTGGAATCTTTTCATTTGGCACTTCCTCTCTTTCTCCTTGTGTGTGTGTGTGTGTGTGTGTGAGCCTGCCTGTTTTTGCAAGTGTGTGCTTGTGTGCCCTCGCGTGTGTCTGTGGGCGTGCTATTTCATTTCTGAGCTTGAAAATAACAAATCAGCTTTGCTAATTAGGCTTAAATACTCAGCGGGGGCATCATGCACAGTTGAAAAGCAGAATAATGCACTGATTTGCATCGGGGAGATGGATCTTAACAAAATATACAAATCTCAGCTATGCAAAGACTGCTGATCTGTCTCAGGTGGGAAGAGGGCAGATACAAGGGTTTCATTAAAACTTCCTTCCTCTCCCTCGCGCTCCTCTCTCCGCAAGCATAATTAAAGTGAAATATGCAAAGCTTAACAAGTTTAATCCGAGAGGCGCCCCATTAGGACCGGGGTGTGCTGTCCGTGCAGAGGAAAGGCACAAAGACACTGGCCCTCGCGTGGTCACGGGAACCGGAACGTAACATCTGGTTTCATATCTCGTTGAACGTAATTGAGCGGGATGAAGCGAGCGCCAGCAAACACGCGAGCAGCTCCAAACGGAATGCCCTGTTTTCTCCTTTTCCACAGATGCCCCTCCTTTGCTTTTTTTTTCTTTCTGTCATTATAAATGTTAACGATTTTTGTCCCCCCCCCCCCCCCCTTCGAATTTCCCTACGTCTCCTGAAGGACACAGCGTCATTGTTTGTTGCCGGGGCTTTCTTTCGAACTTAATTACCTCCTCCCCTTTGTGGTGACTTGGGCCGAAAGTTTTCACCATGTCATGAGAGGTCGTCACACATTCTTTCTTGGTGCTCTTCATTAATCCTCCTCGCTGAGGCATTTTTCCTCGTGCTGCGAAGGTAGAAGGGTGTAACAGAAGAGCTCAGAGACATCAGCAGGAAGCTTTAAGCTGGTTAATGCAGTATAATTGTCTGGACATAGACTGCCCTTTGTTTGTGCGGTTCACTTTGAATCAGCTGTAATTAACTCCAGAGTGTTTCCAGATTGCCAGAAAAGAAAAAAAATTACAGCTTTTCTGTTTTAAATTGAAAAAGACATTAGCTATGTAGATTGCATTTTTTCTTTGATACTGGTCTCTGTTCAAATCTTTAACAGGGTACGTAATGTTTTGAAAGATCAAGGTTCCTTCATTGTTAGCGCTTATTTGTGAAAGGAAGGTGAAAGGACCTGCTTCAGTTAGCTTCTCAATATGTGTGGCCATTCAGAGATCAAGTTATTTTTTTAATCTGTACATCTTTACACCGTAATAGATTTTTTTTATTAGGATTTCCTTTCCCTTCAGAAACTCTGCGCTTATAGAATCAGTAATAAATGAGCTGCATTTGGAAATGCTAAGGTTGTGCTTTTTATGTTCTGAAGTGACTCTGCAGCCTTCTGAACAACGTCACTCTATGTTTTCATCTGTTACTTTAAGAATACTTTTCACCGGTACTTTCAAGTGTACCTCTTCTGCTACATTCTGAACTGAATTGTTGATTTGTGTAGTTTTGTAACTAGAACAGAAGTGGTCACTACTATTCAAGCACTATGCTATTTTATTTATTTCTTTGAAAGAGGAGTACAGCAACTTTTTGTGGTGCTGTTTCATTTTATGTACTAAAAGGCATTTGTGGAAAAGTAATTTGTACGACAGGATTCTTGAATTGGAGTCACCACGCCCGACTGTAATGATACGGTGTCTCTTTGAAATGACGGCCTTGAAATGTGTTTGTGGCACAGGGGAGATCTTCTGCATCTTCTATTACACCTCTGGGCACAAAAGCAGACTGGCAAGAGCCCTATGAAGTCCAGCAAAACCCTTTTTTCTTTTTGTCTTTTTCTCTCTTGCAATCTCCTTTCTTTTGGACTTCAACAATGAAGAATTAAGCCTCGGTATGGCTTTAAAGGTCCACGAAGCTCTTGATGTCTCGATAATACCACTTTGATGGATTTTTCATCGGTTCTTTCTACATCGTAACAAATAAACAAGTATAATTACACTTGTGAAGGTCTATTCACTGCATTGTCAGGATTAGATATATGTGCAGTTTTCACATAGTGGCTCTCCTTTGTCTTTGCCTAACTCGCTATGACATTTTGATAGAGGATTTGGTGGCGGGGAAGAGGCCACAGCAGAGGTGGTGACGACCTTTCAGAAACCTGATATAATGCGGGGATATTTTGTTTATTTTTCTTATTTGACTTTTACAAGTTGTAACTGCACTTGAGAGAGCCAAGTGTGCTAACTTTCAACCTGTTTCTTTAAAAAGAAAATAGAGGGAGAGAGAGGGTGCAAGGGGGAACAAAAAAAGGAAGAAATCCCTGGCTTTCCATGCCTGCTGTCCTCCTCTGTGAGCTGGTGAAAGGCAGATGGAATGGAGGGGGGCTGGGTGGGGGGGGCGAGAAAAACAATAGAGGAAGGAGTCTTTTAGCCTTCTTTCCCAAGAATTTAACACTCTGGCAAACCTAGCATTCCATTGCCATTATTCCCCTCTCTTGATCAGATCACATTCTTTTTAATCACTTCACAGGCTATGTCTCCATGGACCGTAGAAGAGGGCTGGGACAATCTTAATTAAAAAAAAGAGGTAGAAACAGTGTTTGCTATTTCTTTGTTCTAATGGGAATGGGACCAGTTTCACTGCCGGGAGACCGGTCCTCATTGTTTAGAAAAAAACCCTTTTTATTTTAGCTAAAACATCTTTGTGCAGGGAAGGGTTTTGTTATTTTGCTTTGCGGATTGAAAAGGGCGTAGCAACTTGAGAGTTTGGGGGGGGGGGGGGGGTGTCACAGTTTCAGTTACCACGTGCAGTAAGGAATAGTTTGGTTTTAGAATATCATATGCAATCACTATTCAAAAAGGTGCGGAAAAAAACACGAAGCATTTGTAAAGAGAAAGGTATGTAATGTGTTCCACTTCCTGCTTATGAAGCAAATATGGAAACTTGTGACTTTAGATTGTAAAACCGTTGTATTATTACTATTTTGGCAGCTGGTTTGAGGGAATGTTTGACTGTGATTCAGTGCACCGTTCTGTTATGATGATAAACAGTGATTGTTGGGGGTTGGCCAGACATCTTGAGAGGCTAGGTACACCTAGATACCACTGACAGCCAGCATTTGCCTTACTGCTACACGTTGGGGCTTTTATCTGGATGAAATGGATGGGTGCACTTCACTCGCTAACTTTGGAGCTGATTGTGAATGATCGCTCTACAAAGGAGGAATATCAATACGAAGGCTGGAGGTGGCGTTGCCGTCGATGAGCCGCACGCTCATATCAAAACAAGTATAGCTCTCAGCTGTTTAGCGCTTTGTTCCACACTTTATAATTCATCAACATGTAATGATTCATATGCCTGGCCAGGAAAGCGGAGAGACGGACATATCCCATAGAGGCGTCCTAGCACTTCAAGTGTCAAGATATACATTATTCATTTTAACAGTCTGTTTTATGTCCAGGACTGCACACAGGGATCTTACATGCTAAAAAAGTAGCCTCCCTCATATTGATATTCAGTTAGTTGTAAGCGGGACTGTACCGTGGATGACAGATTGCTTCCATTCTCTGTTTGTGTGCGTTGCAAACAATTTTGTATTGTTTTTTGTAACTAGTAAATTCAAATGAAAAAGAAAGCTCTGGAAACTGTATGTTAACATAATAATAACAAAAAAAATATTTGTATATGTTTGTGTGATGAGGGGGGTGGGCTGAACCTTTTTGAGTAAGTTTTGTAATTTCGTACATTTAGAAGAAGGTTATTTTGCGATGCAATCGGCTGCACGATGTTTGAATGCTGTCTGTAGCACACACGGACGCACGCAGACACGCACGCAAACACACACACACACACACACACACATGCACATGCACACACACATCCCACATCCCACAGGCCCTTGAGGCACTGCTGCTGGCTTTGTGATGTGCCTTCTGATCTTACAGGGGAGATGGTGGAATTATCATAGGATAACATTATAGTCTTGCAAGAGCATCACTGGTAAAAAGTGTGTTTTTCAGACATACATTTTGCAGACATAAATGCTGCTACACATTTTCTCACCATTTCAAGACAGTGTAAATCAGTGCTAACATTGCACACTTATTACAGACCTATGTTAGTTTTTTATATTGGTGGACAGTACAGGAAAACACTATGTCTTCCTCCTAAACACTGCATGACAAACATACGTCATACTAATAGTCAAAATTTAACACCTTGCTTTGTGACATGTAATTTTAAAGTGATTATATAATTTATTTGATGTCATATATTATAAAAATAGTTTTCATTCATTTTTGCAGTCTCAGTTGATCTTTGTATGTTTGTTGAACGATGTTCACTGCTCTCTCTGACTCACCTGCAGAGATGTTTCAGTCTGGGAAAAAAAAGGACGATTTTTAAGCATCCATTCCTGATGCTTAATATCCATTGGAGCTTCCCGTTGTCTTGTTTGACCAGGGGTTGTTTTTTTAATTAATCCTCAAAATTGCTTTGTAGTGAGGCAAATTCAAGCTCAAGAATTCCCCCACGCTGCAAGGTTTAGCAATGGACGGGGGATGGCTGTTGTTGTTATTGTTTCTTTTAACAATGGAATCACTTTCATGTTCATGATTCTTTGATGAACATATAGCGCTGGTGAAACCACATTATTGGTACCTCAGGCAGATGTCTTTTTCTATCTGCATTCCCTTAAAAATTAAAATATGGGTGCAGTAGCAGAAGGCCCCCCTT
>NC_049204.1:53103917-53158917 GCF_013347855.1 Anguilla anguilla | reverse complement strand
GCTGAGCGCTCGCTCCCCGAGGAGGAGTGGAGGGCTGTAATCGGAGACATCTACCAGTGCAAGCTCTGCAACTACAACACCCAGCTAAAAGCCAACTTCCAGCTCCACTGCAAGACCGACAAGCACATGCAGAAGTACCAGCTGGTGGCCCACATCAAAGAAGGGGGCAAGCCCAACCAGTGGAGGCTGAAGTGCATCGCCATTGGCAACCCGGTGCACCTGAAGTGCAATGCCTGTGACTACTACAGCAACAGCGTGGAGAAGCTGCACCTACACGCAGCTAACCAGAGACACGAAGCGGCACTGAAACTCTATAAGGTACGTGGCTTCACAAGCTTTACTGCTGATGCTCAACAGATCAGTGTGCATGTCCTCCCGTGTTGTGATTTTCTCTCCTGTTATGGGAAAACACGGATAGATTGTTTGTCCAGTTGAATGCACATACGCGTATACAGTACACAGACATCTCATATGTTTTGTATCTGCTGGGGTTGAGAAGATGTGGGCGATTCAGACAAAACATTGGCTCCTATTGGCCTTATCCAAAAAAAATAAATAAATGTAAACAAAACCAATAAACATAGAAACCACTGTTTCTGGTTCAAGCCAGCCATTCTGATTTGACGTCAGTTGTATCCTTTTCTACCCAGTGGATGCAAGATAAACGCAGGTCATGGGGTTTTGTCCTCAAGAACCTTCGCTGTCTGATCTCAGGCGTCATTAGTCGACCTGTAAATTTGATTTATGCTTATTGTCTTCCCCCTCCTCCTGCCCTGTACTGTCCTGTTAATCTGTGAGAGTCTGTGTAGTCTTACAGCGAGGAATCTACCAGTCAGCCCATTTGCATCATGTCTTTGAAAATCAAAGTTAATTGAATTTGTGCAAAAATATCAATAAACTCCAGTGACATGGGCAGATATAATTGTTGTTTTCAAAATCGTCGCTTGCTTTAATCTGTGTTGTCGTCCATCAAATGACAGCAGGTTTCTACCTCTTGTAAACAGCTGAGGTGATGGCGTGTTTGTGTGGAGGGGGTGGGAGGGGGATTTATTTTATTTTTAGTATGTGCTGTTTACAAAGGCACTGTGATGTTGTTTTGAAGTGAGAATATTACATTATGTAGGAGATGTGTTGTTTTATATTACAGAGTGAGATTTTAGCTGCTTGGCTGGTAACTGATATTTATGAGACTATGGGGTGGGGGGGGGGTTTCAGGGAAGGGCAGTGATGTCTCATCCTGTATCTAAGTGCTTTTGGGTGTTGACTTGGTTGGTGTGATTGTCTGAAACAGTAATGCTGATGTCTTGAAATCATAGACCAACATTATATCACTGACTCATTAGGGTTAGTTTTCAGTATAAACTTTATTAGCGTAATAAGGATCTACTCACTGGCATTAGTCACGTTTAGCAAACAGTGCTAAAGAGCTGTCCTTGCCTGTGTATTTAGAAAAGTTAATTGAGTGACTGACAATGACCAGTGAGACTACACAGGAAAGGGTAGTCATTATTAGCCCCTTTTTAATATCCTGGCGTGTTCCCAAATGAAATATAAGTGAGGGAAAAATAGAAATATGAAAAAATGAACCATTATTTAATCTTTTGGAGGTCTCACTTTATTCATGTACTCGGACAGAGTAATGTGGCTGTTAGTAACCTAACAACAAAGAGTAAATCCTGCAACGAGTGAAGTCAGCGTGAGCCAAATGAAGCCCTGAAAGAACTGCATGTGGAATTTTGAGGCCTAGCATCAGAGAATGGATCCATGGGAAGGTTTTGAAATCCTTAGCCGTTTAAAACGGGGGGAGGGAGGGCTCTAGTAATTCTCTAAGCAAATAAAAAAGGTTCCATGGCAACAAAGAGCATTTCACATCATGTAGGAAGAAGAGTATATTGGAGATTAGAGGGTGAGAAAGGCCTAGCTTGAAGCATGTTCTCAATAGTTCCAAGTTGTTGCCACATCCGCGTACAAGGCAATGTTTGTGGTCTCTGTAGAGAAATGTCTAAGGGTTCACTCATACAAGTGGGGTCGGCATTTCCCTGTTGAATGTTTTAATAAAGAGTCATCATGATATGATCTCACTTGCTACATTTTTTGTGAATTATAAAAATATTGTTACAGCTTTCACCACAACCAACACCCCCCCCCCCATCCCCAATGTGGGAATTCAATGTTTTAGTTGCGTTTTCATATTTCATCTTGCTTCTGTGTCAACTTCCAAACCTGTGCAAATGAATCAAGAGTAATGAAATTTATGGTTGTCTGGTTGGAGATAATCTTTTTGATCTACATAGGTCTTTGCCGATCTTTTGATGTTCCTCCCATCTGAAGGAGAATTGAATGCGTGAAAATAGGTGCGCTTATTTTGGGGGAAAGCCCAAGCCAGAACCGTGACTACTGGATCCTTTTATAATCTGGGAATTTGTAGGGAGCAGTTGAATGTTTCTGGCCGTGTTTCCTTGTGTGAACGACCTTTCCCAGATGTGTGAAGTTTAAAATAATGCTTCATGCTTTGGTTTTTACTTCTCTTTTTTTACGGCTCTGTAGTGTAATTTCTGTGAAGCCGGAATGTTTAGAAGAAAAAAAGCGAGGTGAAACTGGAGCTTTACTCCGTTTCCTGACACTATATTTATTTATCCTCTTTCTTGCTGGGCGGGAGGCAGGTGGACTTACATAAGAGGCATGCTGTTCTTTGATAGAGAGGGGGCCACTTTTTGACTCGGGAGAGGTGAAAGGTTCTCTGCTCAACTCTCACCCTTTGCTCAGCTGCCCCTACCTTAAACGGGGGTTTGTGGGGGGAGAAAAAAATCTGTTTTACAGATGCGGTTTTAATGGGTTTGGCAGGAATAAGAATATTTTAGTCATAGACATGTGGTAGTAAAACAAAAACGATTTCTTTATTTGACCAAAAAAACACCTCTTCTTTTATGTTTTAAGGTGAAAGGCATATGGGATTGGGTGGTTTGGCCAAACACACAAAAGAACAAAGTGTTGATGACCTTCCCATATGGCCTTGGAACAGAGAATATCTTTATGACTGAAAAAAATGATTGAAGATACAAACAAAAGCATATTCAGTTTTTTTTATTACTGCTTTGTACCTTCAGACTTTCACTGAGGGGAATTCTGATCTTTGGTTTTCCAGACATTAAATAAGCCTAAATTACATTAGCAGTACAATGTTTCCTTCTTTTGCAAGTGCTCAGCAGGTAAATGTAGGCGCTATCCCGCCTTACACTGAACATTCATGAAAGGTGGCTGTTCCTTGGCAGGGTTTGTATCGAAGCTTTCACCCGCCCTCTTAATGCAAATTACAGGCTGGTACCGTGCTCGGCTTTTTTTTGAAGTCAGAGAAATAAGCCTCCGCTTCAAAACGGTGTTGCGTTTCAGGAAAATCATTTGCTCCCTTTTTTTTTGTTTTGATACTGGCTGAAGATGGTGGAAGCCAACAGATTTATGGTAACTTCTGCATGGTTAAATTTAGATTTGTGTAAATATGTCAAGAGCATTTGAAAGATACCTCCATGCTCTGTAAAAATGTCAGGAAATGTGCGTCGCTGTAAAAGCATTGGCTCCGGCATGGCTTGGGTCGTTTAGAACCAAGAATGTTCATGGTCAGTGTGCTCGAAAGCCTATGCAAGGAAATGCAAATACCATGCCGCACCTGTTCCTCAGCTGGGCCTGCTCTCCAGAGGGCTTTTTTTTAACTGGAGGATGTCCAGTGCGCATCTCCGGGTGAGAGTCAGGAGCTATGAACTGCTTAATTACACCAACCTCCCCTTTTTCCCCAGCATCTATCATCAGTCAAGCAGAATGGCCTGTCTGGAGCCCACCAGTCCATTTCCATATTTGTGTCCCCCCCTCCCCAGCCCCCTTTTGAACCCACCGGGGCCCCGGTGCATATAATGCTCATCTTTATCATACAGGCAGGGAGAGATGGAGTGGGAAGATGGTGCCTGGCCGACTCTCGCTCCCGTCCCCTTCCCTGGGGAGCACCGGATAGGCCATCTCATTATCCATGATATGGATGGCAACACCATTGGTCGGGGCAGGGAAATGAGAAGGGAAATTAAAAAGGGGGGGGGGGGGAGGGAGAGAGCCAGGACTGGGGTCTCAAATTCATCAAAAGAAAAGGGGTTTTAAAGGTTTTTTTTTTTCTCCTTTCATTCTGCATATTTATACCCTTATATTTTACAAAAAAGGTTTTTTTTCCCCTCTCTTTTTTTCTTATACATATCGCCATCAAGATGGCGGCGTGGTGACGGGAGTGTCATTAACCCGGCAGTTATACCACATTCATTACAGGAGGTCAGCCCCGATCCTCTCATTTGAAAATCAAATGCCCCATATATATGCAGTTCTAATTATTGGACTGTCATTTCGTCCAATATGATTGTAAAATGGACAGGAGATTGAGCCGAATGTATTTGCATAAAAAGTCATTGTATTTCTAAAGAATGAAAAAAGCCTATATCAAATGTCCCCCCCTCCTATATTCACACGAAGACACATATACCTAAATATTTCTCATATTCTCCCTCCTCTTTTTTTAATTAGATTTTTGTTAGTTGTTCCAAGATTTGAACAATCGGTAAAATAATTCCCATATCACTATTTTGGTGACTCAAGGATTTCACCTGTTTTAGAAATCTTTGCACATCTGAAAGAGTTAATAAATAAAGAATAAAAAAAACAGAAGAAATATTGTGAAGCATTAATGCAGAATTGAGAAAAAAAATCTTTGCTGTCTTTTATGTACCGTAGCGGGGCGGGAGGGAGGGAAGAGAAACTTGTGAAGCGGAGAAAGAATTTACGGACCGGCGTAAAGCGCTATAAGGCCACAAACAAACCTAGCGCGGAACAAATATTAAGACGATTCTCCATGAATAAATGCATTTGATTGCTGCCGTCCGCCTGGCTCCCCCCCCCCCCACACACGGTGAAAGGGCGCAGATTATTCAAATCGTCTCAGCTTTCACCTGCACGTAGATTACAATGAAAATCTTTCAGAGGTTTGGGAGCGGGGAGGGGGATAATTAAAGCATAAAGACAGATGAGTGTGAGGACACAAAGGAAAGAGTTTAGCCTGGCCTTCTTTCATTAATCCCCCTTAGTTATTAAATAGAATTTCTTGTATTCTTTTCCATGGTCATAACCAGATGGTCATTTCAGCACTTGAGGGCAGAAGCCTCGGTCCAAAACTGTGCGCTGATTGACACTCGGTGCATATTGTTTAATTGCACCAAACCCCCCCCCCCCCCCCCCCCCCCCCCGGCCCTCCACCCACCCACTTTCGTGTGCTGGGAGGTACCATTTTGCGATGCACTGATATTAATAACCAGATGTGGTCTTCTTCCTGGTCCCAGGGTCAGACAGGCTCGCCAGGTCAGTCCATTTGTCTGTGTGCAGGAACTGTGAAGCCTATTGAGGGTGACAGGTATGGGAACGATAGCAGGGCTGGCTACTTACAGACCACCAAACGGGAACGTTGCACTGCTGGGAACAAAGAGTGGCAGGAGTTTGTCTTTTTTTTCTCTCTCTCTCCCTCTCCCTCTCCCATTCCCCACCCCCCTCTCAATTTCTCGTGGGATTTGAAACCGGCTTAACAAAGGACGACTCCCAATCCGGTGATAAGAGCAACACATTTTGTGAAAGAAATATACGTATGCATAGACACAATAAGCTGTTTGTAAAGATAACTTTAAAATGAATTTGAACTTTTAATGAAGCGGTTACCTTATGGCTTTGCCAGTGTACTCTGTGCTGCCTATTTGAGGTCTAGTTATTGGATGGTAGTTGTAGAATAATGGTTCCATAGTACTTTTGATACACTCTCTGTGAATATTCAGTACATTTTTCTTTTTGAAAAATGTCTTGCCTTAACAGAAACCCATTTTGTGGTCATGTAAAAATATGATTCCTGTAGGCTGCAAGGTACAAATGGACTAATGACCAAATTCACACATGGTGCAAAACTAACCAAGTCACCAAAGGAAGGAGTATGTGCGTAATTGATTTTCAAATTTCAGAAAAATCAATATGGTTTGATTTTGCGTAATAGTGCCATTGGAAAAAATACAATAAAAAAATAATAATATAAAATGTGCTATTATAGACCAATAGCAGAATTGCTGCCTTTTTTGCAGTTTTGTACACATCATCAGACACAGACAGTATAAAGCATTCCTGTCGTAATTGATTTTAAACATTAGGTGCTCACTGAATAGATAAGCAGTGTGTGATATTCGATTACAGAGTACGGAACTCATTTAACCTCCTCTGCTATCCTGGCCAGGATTTCCAACACAATGCAATTTACCTCCCTTAGGTTCAGTAGGATTAGGCTGCTACTAGTAATCCTTAATACTTTGAAATAGACCTGATAGAACTCCCACTTACTTGTTTGGGATTATGCTCATGAATTTCAGCACATTTAGTTAAATTAACCCGTCGAATTATCATTTTTTTTAATTGTTAAAAATGCTTAAAAGCATTCCGCACGGCCAGATGGACAATGCTTTTTTTAATACGTGCTCTAATACAGTGCATTAGCATTAAGCAAGTGATTTTTTGTTTCTATTTGGAATTATATGTATTCTGTTATGTATCCCTTTCATAATGTGCCAGCTTTCTGTTTGGCCTGCTTTGTTCCCTCCCTGTGATGATTTTTTTGCTAAAGGTGCAGTTATTAGAAAGGGAGAATGGGTTGTTTTCTTGATTCTCCTGGTGAACAAAGGGAAACATCTCAGTAATCTTCAAAGTGGTCATTGGTATGTTGAGTGGACCCTGGTATGCCGACCGGCTAAACCTTTTCTCTGAAAAACAATGTAGTTCCTATTATGAGCGATGACTGCATAAACAGTAGCCTGGAGCATTGGAGATATTGGTAGTATCAAGTTACCTTGCGGTGGTCTGAAAATAGGAGATATTTAACTTCCACATGAATGAGTATGTATATGTTTATAGATAATTAGTATGTGGGTGTGTGATATACTTACATATAATTATATGCATTTGTCTTCTTCACAAAGTGAAGGATTGGGCCAGTTGTCCCAGGGGGTGGCTTGCTGCGGATTCTCTGCTGAAAATATGCGCAGCACATAATAAGAAAGACTTTCAAAGACTAAAGGGAGCAAACGAGCAGAATTTGCAGTCGGAGATCTGTTCCTCCTCCCGATCTTGTTACCCTCGGTTTGAGATTCGCTCTTCCTCGGTTGCTCGCAAACCTGCACCTAATTTCAACAGGATGCAAATCAGGGCACAGCCTCCATGTCGCGTTGGAGGGAAGGCGGCAGATGGAAGATGAAAGCAAGGTGTTTAAATAGGATGGCATGCGGGGCCCAAGCCCCTACCTGCTCGCTGTTTATCAGATGAGGTAGGCGGGATCTCTTTCAGTGGCTTGATGGGGAATGGGGTATGGGGGGCGAGGGGGGGGGGGGGGGGGGGTGGGGGGGGGGATTGGGCTGTGAGTTTCTGTATTGTCAGCTGCTCCTGTGCTGTGGGATGGGAGGCACTGATACTTCAGGCTTCTGCAAGGGGGCCTGGCTTGTTGATCTGTGCTCCTGGCTTCTTTCTAAGGGGCCGAGGTAAACCTCCAATGATCATGCAGTTTCAGACCCTGTGTTTGGCTGGCTTATCTGAAGTCACCTGGCTGTACTAAGGGTGCAGACACAACATTAAAAAAAATTGCCTTCATTCTTTTCTGTTGAAAGACATGCTCAGACTCTAGGGGCGAGTCAGTTTTAATACCAGACATTGATTTTCTTAAAGTGGCATCTACCTCTATAAGCATAAGTCCATGCAGTCCGGCTACATTAAAACCAGTCCCTTTAGCGCTCCTTGTATTAGAAACATATGTCACAGAGTATGGAAAAAATACTGCAGAAAAGAGACTGGAGATTCAGGACAGGAGATAAGGCTGCCTGCCATTTTGAATAGGAATTCAGCTGAAACTGCACTCTGCTATTCAGTCTGTGGAAACAAAGAGAAAGACAGATGGCTCACTTTACTTTAGTGATTGTAATTTGCTGTTCATTAAGAAAACGTCTCTCATGCCTATTCTTCATTTGGATCCATGGAATTATTATGTATATTTTCCCCCACACCCACTCGCCCCCTGGGAAATCCTTATTTAATTATTTTTATTTCCCTTTTGTGATTAGATACGAGGCGTGATCAGCTGAGTTGATTAGACAACAACAATTTCCTTAATAGCAAAATGATTCGCAATTTCAGATGGCTTTTCCCATTTTTCTGTCACCAACACTGATAAATGATGAGGTCTGTTTGGATGCAGATTTTACCTTGTTAGCTCAAGTGCACATGCAAATCACCGCTTTATTGATTAAAAAAATGATAATTTAAAATTGGAAAACAGAATGCTTGGCTGGCAACTTTTCATACTTTTGATAGTAGTACTCTTTTTAGCAGATACGTGGAAGGTTTGTTGTTTTCTTCCTCAGATGCAATATATGCTGGAGAGGCCTTTAAAATTCGTAGACGTCAGATTGATGTTTAACTGTTAAATAGTGTCTTTTCGTTACAGTGTGAGCTAATGGGCCCATGGAGCTGTTTATAACCTGCTACCTATTTAATGTCATATTGAGAACACCAAAGACAGTCTAATGTCTCTGTGCTGTTGCACACTTTTGTGACTTTTGAATCTAAACTTCTTTATTCCGCTCTTGCGCGGAAGGTTCTGGAAGCAGGGCAAATCTTACTTTGGCTCTGCTTTATATCATTGTCTCAAAACAAAAGAAACACTTAAAAGCATAAAGGAGGGGAAAGCCCTCAACATTTCACTGTAACCAATGTAATGAATAACCAAAAGAAAGATGTTAGATGAAACTTGTACAATCAAGACTTATGTAAATGGTTATGTTGCAAAGGCTGAAATGTACCAAAGGAATAATAATTCAATAGATGAGTGTACATGAGTTGAGGATCTCTGGACTTCTTCACCTCCTGTCAGAGAGCAGAAAGCTTTTAGTGTAAAATTCAGGTCAGTAGATTTAATGGGAAATAAGTGTTAAGGCGACAGATTTTAAATCACTTTAATATAAATACGCCTTCCCTTTCTTCCGGAATTTACTTTCTTTTAAGTTAATTTAAACAGCAGACGTGCACTTACGTCTGTCTTTGTAATTTTAGGGATTAGGAGAGTGAGGATTAAACACTGGGCCTTAAATCTTCCATATCAACTTTAAAAGGGAAATATAATATGCAAATCAAAGACATTCATTTTGTGTTTACATATTTTAATCCCTGTAATATAGTTTGTGAGCAGACAAGAACTGTTTCATGTATCAAGAATGGTAAACCCCTAGATGTTATTAAAAGGTTTTGTATACATTTTTATAAATGTTTAACATTCAGAATTATTTATAAATGGGAGGAAGTCCATACATGTTTTTGTCCATATATTCCTTATATTCTTTGTCAGAGAAACATCTTTACGTCCTCATTTCAGAGCTCTGATTGACTGAAACTACAAGTGAAATATTCCTGCAACATTCTGAAGTGAAAAAATATTGTGTAATCATCAACCATTCTCACAGTGTGGTTATATGTGGGTGAGAATTTATCATGAACGTGCAACTGTACACAAACAAGGGCGACCATTGTACTGTAGCCTGTGAGGATTTTTACTAGAATGGTGACTTCTTGAGTCTCTGATCATCTTTTGCTTTGGGGAGCTCTTTAAAATGTGGGTACACCTTACAGTGACCCCAGAACTATGTTTGACACATACACATTTTACCCAGAATGATGAGAGAAATCTCAGGGGGGTGAATGACATCATAGACCAATTTTTCTATGTAAGGAGAAGGTTTGTTTCAATCGACAGAATGGAGTACTGTGGAGAGAAATGAGTCCTTTCTGTTTGGTGCCAATAACTCCAAGATGCTACTTACTTGTAATTTTTTCATTCTCTATGGTGAGTGAAAAGGTACTGAAGTGAGTTATGCTCTTATGGTATCACGCAATAATGATATGGCCAATCAGAAATGTTAATATTTTGCAAACAGAATGGCGTAAAGCATTATGGGATAAGGCATAATAATAATAATGGAAGTGTGTAATAATTGCATTGTTTGTCATAGTCTGATGAATGGGAAGGGAAAAAAATTAACTTTGTTAAATGGTATTTACTTTTGAAATGAGGGAACGGAATCGGTATTAACTGCAGTCGATAAGGTATTGCACCACAAATCAATTCCTGTTCGATCGTCTAAGGTGTCTGGCGTGGTCGGACTGTTCCGGGGTTACACACCCACACGTGGGGCAAGTGTCTGTGCAGCACAAGGGGTACGAAGTGCATTTTAGGAAAAAAAAGGGTTTATTCTTTAAAGAAAAAGCTCTCGCAAGAAAAAAAAAAGCAGTTTTGGCTTCCCCTCTGTCAGTAAATCGGTAGATTTATACACTTACGATGAATGGTGTCCTTTTCCCTCCTCAGGGGGATATTTGGTTGAAGTGAGGCTTCCTAACATATGCATTGAATAATCTTGTCTGTAGCACCGGTCTGGCTGACGTGTTCTACTTCCTGAGTTGGTCTTAGGTGAGGGTGAGGGGGTGGGGGGGGCTGGGGTTTTGGGGGTAGGGATCCAGTTTGGGGAATTTTTTGTCCATATGGATGAGTAACTCCGGGAGCTCACAAGAGACTCGCTAGTCTTCTTTGCAACTTAAAAGTGTCGAGTGTCGCACTGTCATGGCAGAGTTTCGCAGACTTGAAACAGAATACTGGAACCCAGACTGGAGATCTTTGTTCGGACGCAGATTCGGGAGCGATTACTCTAAATGACAGGTTTGGGAGCCTATTTAACATTACAGTAGCTGTGGGATATTCATTTAGGAGAGACCCAGGGCGTGGTGTGTAAACTGGTCTCTCTGCCACCGCTCCTTAAAATAAGAACCACCTCAGAAATGAAAACAGCGCTGAAAGACACTTTGTACCATTTCACTCGGTGTACATTCACTTGGTGTACATTAGTCAGGGTGACTATTAGTGTTATTATTACATGGCCTAAACCAACACTACTCCAGTTTGGTTGGACCCCTTTACCCATGATCGCATCTGACATCTCGGATTAAAAAAAGAAATAAATAGGCAAAGCGATTTCAGATTCCTCCGGTACATTCTTTTTGAAATGTTTTGAGGGAGGAGAAAAGAATGGCGAGGATGGCTTTTCATTCCTGTTGTGTGACCCCAGTTTTGAAGGCAGAGTCTTTGTTTAATTCTCAGAGTGGAATGCTCAAGCATACCTTTCCTGGAACAATTTTGACTCGGGTTGCCAACTGCTACATTGCCACTGATATATCATTACATTTCTTTCTTCAGGCTCAAGTAGTGGTTATTGGTAACATGTGTTTGTAGGGTGTCAGTATTGATGGAATTTTATTCCTGGCCTATTTCCAAGCAATGCTGGTATGTGTTTAAAATACTTTGTGGAACAAAACCAGTTTTTTTTTTCCTTCTTGCTTGAGGCTCCAGAGTTTCACCGGAAACTGGTATAGTTCCAAAAGCATACAAATAAGTGAGTATTGCTGCAAAAATGTTGATGGATATAGATGGTTTAATTTCACCACATTGATGTTATTAGGAAATGTTTGTGGTGGTACGTGGTTCCAGAGTAATTATGTCAAGGCTTATTTTAGGCGCTTGTTCATTAGCTGGCTGATTCTTTAGTTAATGACAGGAAAAAGTCATGTTTACATAGAATGCGCTAATTTGTCTTTGGTTTAAAACCCTTTTCCCCTGCCCCAGACTTTCCGTGACTTTCTGTCTGATCATTTGTTAGTTGGCAATGGTGGGACAAAAAAAAAACCCAGTGCAGAAAAGATTTGCATTCCTTTGCCTTAGTGCCCATGTTGCTAATGAATCTGTTTTGTTACTGATGGTGGAACAAACTAAAAATCAAAAAATAAAAATCCAGTTCATGTTGGAAGACAGGGGTGGAGGAGCTGAAATGAGGTGTCTTGTAATCAGTGAAGTCAGCATAAATAAATAACTTGCTATTTCTATTAGAGCAGGGTAAAGTGAGCAAAGCAGTTGATTGGCACATGGGTGGGTTTGGCAGGTAAGGGATTCTCAGGTGCTGTCACTGTCTTATTTGCTTGCCTCCCTCGATAGCCACTCACCTGGCTGGCTTATTAGTTCCGAGCATACGCAGGCCTCCGAGCTCTGCCCACCAGGCAGCGCTTTCTAGGAAACAAGGGGCACTACTGCTGGCAGCGCACTGGCATTCTGGGAGGCACCCTGGGACAAGTCCTTAAATAAAATGATTGGTCCCATGGGGTGCAACTGTTGGTTGTTTGCCAAGCAGTAATCCAGAACAATTATCCATCAAAGAGATGGAGTGTTTCATCGTATTATTGTAGATGGGCCATCTGCAGCAATGTCTGTGGGACTGACTCCACTAGTGTTTTGGCATTTCGGTTAATTCCTGTACATATATTTTATGGATAATCTTTCCATGTTATTTGTTCCGTCTTTCCTTTCTTTCTTTTTTTTCTTTCAATTTCTTTCTTTTTTTAATGCCTCATTGTGTTGACCAGTTATCCAAAGCAGCAAACTCATTTTTGATTCAAGAAGTAAAGAAATCATATCACGAAATGAAGGTTTTTATTAATTTTCATTTTCAGTAAGTGCCAGCAGTAAACTGAAATTAGAAGAAAACTCAGGGGGAAAGTTATAAGTTACATGGTGCCACAAACATTTTGATTCCTGCAGTCAATGCAGCCACGTACTGTGCCTGGCCAGACTAAAAATGGTAAACTTAAACCTCATAAATCAGCCATCCGCAGGCTTGAGGTTCTGAATAGCCTGTACTTGTTGCCAGAATTGTCTATAAAAAGAAAAAGAAAAATACAGCATTTTAATATAGGCCTTAAACAAACTGCCAGGATTTTGCTGATTGTGATGAAATTTATATTTTTAAGTTATAAGCAGTTTTTTTTTCCATTCAGTGAATAATCCACTGGATAATGTTTGTTTGGAATTTACCTCTGTATCACCTCTTTTCTTCTTGTGTAGTGTACATTAGAATTATAATTTGTATTCCTTGCTCTCTAAATAATCTGCATTATATGTCATGGTTGTATGGTTGCCAACCTGTTTCCATGGTTAATTATGTTTACATATTCATATGTTTGTATGTAGCTTTGGAATACTTTCTAAAATAGTCAAATAAACCTATGTCCCAAATTTCTAAATAGTCTAGACCATAATGTATACACTCAATTACATGAATTGCTAAGACATGGTAAACCATTTAATTCAAGAGAATAATAAAAGACAACTACAAACTGCAGAACAATATGGATATTTTACCCTGTAGTAAATGCTTGTTTATCACCATTAGTTATAAATAGCTATTTGTTTTGGTCATCTTCTGCTGAGAGCAAATTATAATGTTGTTTTCTCAAAGACCATCTTAATAAACCTGGACAGGAATGTTCCATGTGTTCTTTTGCTAACTGTGTAAGTATTGAAAATCAATTAATGATTCAAAGGTTGTGCAGACATCTGTTTTTTTGAAAGCGGAGCGGAATTAAAGAGAAGGGCTTCAGGAATGAGATTGTGCTGTACAATAATCAAGTTAAAGAATAAATGAGGTTTCAGTAGCTCTGCTCCACAGATAGGAAGGAGAGCCCCGGCAGGCTGGGTTCCTGTAAATGAGACAGGACAAAAACAGTGTGCATAGACATTCTGCAGCGTTACTAAACCAAAGCAGTCCCAGGAAGTGGTCTCGTTTCTAATTGAGCCTCGCCAGAATATGTTTAGAGTCGGCAGGATAGAGGGCGGCTGTCCATATAAGTAACCTAGCATGTCTGTGGAGGCCTTTCTTTGGAAAGAAACAAAGATAACAGTAATTAATGACCCTGAATCTGTGCCAAAAAAGCTTTCTTCTGACAACTCCAACTTAATTAAAACTTAAGACATTTCAATGGCCCGGATGGAGTGAAGTCTTGCAGACTCGTGAGAAAATTTTGTAAGTTAAAAGAAAAGATGTGTGTTAGCACTGGTGCCATGACTCTAATCTCTGACAGTCAAAGAATCTATTTAGCCAAAGCCTTTTCTTTTAAGCTGCTCACACCTGCAGGCACGCTGGCACTTCCTTTGCGCCCGGAGAAGGCCGTTTTTGTGTTTTCGCGGAAGATCAGATAATGGAGGCCTTGCTCGGGCTTTTGTTTTTGTGCATTGTTCATTAGCCTGTGAGTACTGGAGGCACACTTGATATGCTTGGCTCGTCAGGGGGGTTGGGTAGTCGTGGGGGGGGGGGGGGCGTTTGGAGGCTCCACTGTGAATGTCTGTGATGGCGCAACACTGCCGTGTAAGGGCTTGGCGAGAGCAATTTTAATGCAAAAGTAGTTCAAATTAAAGCTCACAATTGATGGGACAGACTGAATGCGGGTATCCCGCTGTTCTCAACACATTCGAGCCACAAAGAACAATGAGCGGAGCTGGACAGTTCGGATTTCGCACACAAGGGAGAGCATTTTTTTAACCGGGCTTTCATTTCACTTTTCTTCTATTTTCTGTCCTTCCCTCTGCTTCCAGCCTGCTGTCCCTTGTTTGAATTAACGAGCTTAGGAAGCCCTACCAGGTATGTGTCGCTTGCCGTTACCAAAAAAAAAAACAAAAAAAAAAAAAGGGCAATCCAGTTCGTGTCGCGAGGGGGGAAGTTCACCTTTTTTCCCCCAGCCGTTTTGGGATAATAAGCGAGGGAGAAATGAGCCATTCAGCTGCATTCTAATTGCTGTAAACAGTCGTGGAATTAGCATGAGAAAACGGGGCTTTGACTCTGTCGTAGGTGCGCGGAGGCTTCGTCGCGCGCGGTTCTCTCGCGGTTCTTAGCGGTTCTGCGCCGAAGCCCGTCTGAGCTGCTCACGGGGGGGGGGGGGGGGGGGGAGAGGCAAAGAGGCAAAGCCGCTTCCCTGCCTCTCTGCTCCCCCCCGCCTCGGCTTCAGGCCGCCTGCGCCGGCCCTCAGAGGCGCTCTGGGCTTTTCGAGGGGCTGAGTGGGCCGCGCGCGGGGGGGGGGGGGAACGCTCCCCTTTCAAGTGATGTGTCGCTGCTTGAACGGCCGCTTGTGGTATTTTCGTACGAGGTTACTCTTTTTCCAATAACCGGGAAGGACGTCTGTGCTAAATATCTCTGCCTGTTTGCATTTGTGGAGCAATGTACGTGTGTACAACGTTTTTCTTTCCTGGTAGAATTGTGACATAGATGACTCAGTATTTTCAGTATAGATTTTGGAATTTTATTTTGGAATTTTATTTTAGACTTTTATTAACTTCCCCTTCATTCATCAGTTTTGGATTATTTTGTATTCATGTACTTCAGTGTGTTCATTTCTATCCTTGCAGTTTTCTGTCCAGGGTTAAACTCCATTGTTCCTTTCATCCTTTCCTGCAGTTGAACTCTTGAGCTCACATTTAAAAAATTTTTTGTATACAGAAATTATTCCTCAGGCTGAATTACATGGCACTGGACATGTTAGTTCTTGTTTGTAGGGTTCAGCTGTACAAATGTCTCTCAAACTTACAAGAGGGCGAATTAGTCTTTCTTTTCTTCCTAAGCCTTTTTTGACATAAACTCTTTTGTCAGTACTATTTCCATTTGTGAGGAGGCAGGGAGGAATGCAGGCTCATTATGAAAGGATAAAATGTCTTGTTTTACACACAGGTCTTCAGTGACCCTGGTGCAAATAGCTCGTACGAGTTCTGTTGAGGTGTTCTGCTTTGTGACCTATGTATTCCTTTTCTTCTCCCCTCTTCCCTCTCCAGCACTTGCAAAAACAGGAGAGTGCGCTGAACTTCGAGTCCTGCTACTACTACTGTGCTCTGTGTGACTACTCCACCAAAGCCAAGCTCAACCTGGTGCAGCACCTCCGCTCCGTCAAGCACCAGCAGACCGAGGGCCTCCGCAAACTGCAGCTGCATCAGCAGGGGCTGCCGTCCGACGAGGACAGTCTCGCCGACCTCTTCTTCGTCAAAGACTGCCCGCCCAACGAGCCTGGTGAGTGCCCTCCCTCCTTCGGCTCCGCCCCTTCCTCCCTCCCTCCGTCCCTCCTCCTCCTCCTCCTCCTCCTCCTCTCCTCCCACCCCCAGAACCGGCCCGCCGCTCCGAACCCCGAGCACGTCCCGCAATGTAAAACATGCCGGCTGCCTAATCTCCCCAAAATGAACATGCTGTTCCCATTAAGGCCTTCTTTTTATATCAGTACCATACGCAGTCCTGCATGCGGTGACATCTTTAGCAGGCATGCAGGAGGTTATGAAATTCTACCTTGGGAGGATCTCACAGTGAAATTCTTCCCCCAGAGTGAGCTTTAATTTCCTTTCTCATGACCAAAGCAATTTGGCTTTCATTTAAAAGTTTCTCCGCTGCCAACAGCTAATAAGTGTAACAGGACTGTAAAACATTCGGAGACAAAAAAAAGATTAATAGTTTTATTTGAGAGGGACCCCGTAATTTAAAACATAAGACCAAGTCATGGTCCGTTATATAATAATTCCTATGTTAATGCTACTTTGCGAAATGAGCGCTTAACTTGTTTTTGCTCTGCTTGACCTGGCCGAGGAAAACGGCTAACACGTTTTGAATGGCATTCCAAAGCTGAATTAATCTCTGTTCCCCAAAGTGTCCTGTTTATATATGAAATCCAGAAACAGATGGTCGTGAGCTGAAAACCACATGCGAAACTTTCAGCATTAAAACTACCCGTATTGGAATTAAACGAGACGGTTGTACTTTTGGCTTTAATTATAGCTGGATCAAAGGTGGTTCAGAGCTTGGGTGCACAAGAGAAGCCCGGTTAGATAAATCATTATTGTGCATTTGAAAAAGACAGCCCCTTTCACCCCCATCCCCCCCCCCCACCCCCATTCTGCACTACCATGCTCGGTACGCACATTTTTGGGGAAAGTGTTTTAAATATGTCAAAAGTAATATTTACTCAGCTCACCTTTTGCAGTGTTCCACTATTAAATGCACAATTCTTTCTTTTTTTTTGTGTTCACTCATACCACAAAACACATTTCCAAGATGCTAAAGGTTTTGGCATATACCTGTACGAGGATGCCTTGCTTTTGCGTGCAGAACACATTTTTTTCTGAGAACTTTCAGTAGCTTTACAAACCAATACATTACATTTACAAATACCACTTAATAAATAATGCCATTCCACAAAGTCATTAAGTCACTCACTCAGGAAGTGAACAGCTTCCCCAAAGTAAAAGCAATACCTTTGTTTTACCGCTAGATGGTGAACAGATGAATAATTATTGGTGGAGCTACCACCACTGCCAGTCGCTGAGCAGTATGCTATCCTATGATTGGTTGAAAGCATTACTTATTGTACGCACCTCAAACATTAATGTAGACTCTCCTGTAATAAGGGAATGCATTTAATACATATTATATAAATAATGTAAGTAAATTGAGTTTTTATTGTTATATTTAGTTTGATGGCTACATTTGTGCTTAACAAATACAGGGAATTGCATATCAGTTTTAACCTACATATGCTGTTGATACTATATTTGAGTTACTAGTTGGTAAAAGCACTAAAGAAACCTAATCATACCAGGGGAGAGATTTTTCAGGTAGTTTAACTTGGTAATATTTCCCTTTGAAAGACTTTCAAACAAGCACAGCAAATGAAAATCTGAGGAAATCGTTAGCTGGCACGGGATTAATAGCAGAGCCTTATATTCAGCAGTTGATCCAGCTGGCAAACGAGCACAAAAAAATGAAAGAGTGCCAATAAGCAACAAATAGAACGCACATAAAATGGCGGAGTGGCCTGATCTGTTCTCAGTGTGACACAGAACCCAAGCTGCTTTTAGGATTGGATCTTAATTTCGCCCCACTTTGACGGTAATAATTTGTGTCTCTGCTTCGGCGAAAGGTCCCGTAGCGTTTCAGGTTGTGTGGAATTACAGCTGTGTGAGTTTAAGAATGTACTAGGTTTCTTACTATAACTCCTTAGTTTAGCAGTTTCTGCTCATTAGCTAGTTTCACGAAAAAGATTCATTTAACTGCTGACCTGTATCTTTCTCTTAAAAGCTGCTCTCTGGCAACTCGCCAAATAATTATAGAACCATTTGGGAATAAAGGTTATAATGGCAGAGCTATGATTTTATGTACATGTGAATGGATTTCATTAAACATTCCTGATACCATTTTACTGCATAATTAAAGAGAGGCATTGTAATGAGTAAAACTGAATAAAGGTGAAATGCATGTAATATCAAATACTCAGAATATACAAGTGGATGTAACAGCACACAGACTGCTGTATCTGTGCCTGAGCGTTATGCGTTTGGTCTCTTGTGTTGTACTGCAGCAGTGTTCTGCCGTGAGTATTTCTAATTGATTTCAACAGCCACATTTCCCCTTTTAATCTACACCCTCTGGAATTTTAAAAAGTGACAATTATATTTAATTGATCTAGGTGATTTTAAGGCTCAATTTACATATTTCAACTGATTTGAATATGCACTTGACTTGTTTATTGTGGCCTCGCGTGCTTGTGCACAGCAATCTAATGAAAATCAGTCTCAGAAAAATTACCATACTTAGAAATGTTACTGCATCAGGCCATTAAAACAAATCAGTCCTAAACTAAGCTATCATTTTCTTTAATCTAGAATAGGCTTGCAAGCTGTTAAGAAGGAATTTAGTTCATGCAGACCTTAAGTCGCAATGAATAAATTGTTTGTTGTGTTTGCGGGTATAAAGTAGGAGATGCAAAACACAGCTGGCATCTTATATAAAATGACAGGCCAAGACGTACCCCTCTCCTTTTCTCAACAACCATGTTGATAGTGTGTGAGTGCACTCGTCAAAATTCACTCGTTTACTCATTTTAAAAGTTATAAACACTCAGATCCTCTCTGTCAGTTAATACCTTACAGGCACACTTCCCTTGTGAAATTTCAGCGTGATTTTTCTTGGTTCTTGTTGTGAAGTGGTGTGAGGCGTGTTGTGTTTGGGAACGGAAGCCAGTGCTTTCTGTCGCAGTAAACCTTGTGGTTGCTTGGCTGTTATGTACACTGTCGTTGACCAGAGTTCAGAGAATTGATAAACTTTAAGAGAGTAGTGCATCAGGAACCACAGTTGGCTGCTGTGGTGATATATAAAACATTGTTGCTTCTTGGGTCTTCCACTCTTAGATTTTGTGTGTGTGTGTGTGTGTGTGTGTGGGTGTGTGTGTGTGTGTACTATTAGCGGAAATATCAATGGTGATCGACTTTTCCAAATTAATTAAATCAACTGTTTATGACATTAAAAGTTAAAACGGAGAAACGGCTACAATATGGAAAACAGCTATAATAGTTCTGCGTTTTATCCCTAGTAAGTTAATGGCAATGTCCCTGCTAAATATATCCTAGTGAATTGCCTCCCTGAAAATCTCACTGCCAAATCTTGGAGGGCAGCTATAATTCCCACAGCCCAAGAGGCCCAGAAGACTCATCATTAACAGAAGGTAAACATCATGAAGCTGAGAATTTGGAGAGGTGGGAGGCTGTGTGGTTTAACATGTTTTTGAAGTGGAGTCCCCCATTTGTAAGTCACAGTAATCCATGGCGGCTGCGTGTGACCTAATATGGCTTCCTTTCTAACAGGTTAGCTTTTTAAATGCTTTTACATCAAAAACCTAAAAGGCCCCACACCGTCATTTTATTTTCCAGAACTTTATTGGTTCTTATGTGCTCAGCAGAAATTAAATAGCATTTTAGGAAATTGAATTTACAAAAATGCCAGCATATATTACATTATGTGTAAATGAATGCCTTGCCATTTGAAATTTTAGCCAATTATTGTGTTTTATTTTGGATCCTGGCCTGATGTCATCCACATAATCTAAATCTATTAAAGCACTCTGATATCAAAGAGTCTGTTTCAGTGTGCATCAGGCGAGTCTATAGCACACAGTCGGTTTGATTATTTTGTTAAATTCAGCCATTTTATCTCCCAAGCAAGCAAATGGTAAACACAAAGCTTTTATTAAAGCATTTTTATGCTTTTTTTTGTTGTCTTTGTTTAAGCAGAGCATTTCTGTGAGGAAATGCTGTATGTTCAGCCTTTTATGTTCACATAAAGATGCACACAGGCACATAGTGTTCAGCACGGTTAGAGACATGCAGTTTCAATCGTCAGAGCACTTAAATGGAGGGAGTTCAAGCCCTGGGTCCACAACAATGCCTTTGTGCATAAATTCTTTTTTTTTCTACATTTTGTGTGTAAATCTTTTCTTTTTTCTGCATTTTCTTCATTAGTGCATGTGTGGAGCGAGACCCAATTTTTTTCTGGCCTGTAGCTCAGCTGTAAATTGCCTGATGGACTAGCCCATGCATAAAGGCTTTTTGCATCCTTCGGTTCATCATCCATTTTTCAGGGCTTCACAAAAAGGAGATGGGATCTCATGGAGGTAATTATTTCTGAGACCATCCCTGACATGCAGCCTCCCCCCACATGTATTAAAAAACTGGGAGGGAAAGTAGCCCTTTGTCTGAGTCAGGCTTAAACAAAAGCTTGTCTGACTTTGGAGATGAACAACACTTTAAATGCTGCTGCCAGATACATTTGAAGCTGAAAGAGCCTGTGCCTTTGTTTCTTCTGAGTGATATTGCTGCAGGAGGTTTCTCTGCCGTAGCCAAATTACCAAGACTGCAGTGATAACCATTTACATAGCAGCTGTAGGCCAACAGCAGACCCTAATGGACACTGAGCACACGTCTTTGTGCACGCACACATCAGAGCCCTGTAAACATGTTTTGGTTTTCTTTTATTTATTTTTTTACCTTCTCCAGTGTGAATATGAGTATTATATAAAATATAATATAATATATGACATGTATACTCATATATATTTATATTCAATATAGTATCATTGTATAAAATTGTGTGTGTGTGTGTGTGTGTTTTGCATGTCTCATTACAACATGCACTTTGAAGAGTGTATTCAAGATTTCAGCAATTCAGTCGTTTTAGCTGAAATATTTTTAATTGACATCCTTGTTACAAACAACATAGATTTAATCATAGGTATTGTTTTGTCGCAGTAATGTTACTATTGATATAATACACCTGGATTAGTGATGTAATAAATAGATTACTGCCCTTTAGATGTATTTTATATGAGAAGAGATTAGCAATTATAATGCTGTCTTCTCATGAACATCTTTCTGGAGAGCTTTTCCGGTGTTTGCATCCATAATTCATGGCTAGTACATGAAATAAAAAAGGTAGACCTTTTAATAGTAATGTTCGAGATGGCTTAGTATTATGTTCCGTGGTGTTTGAGGGCACATTTTTTAACTTGAAACAGGAAGGCAGTCAGGGGTGAGATTTGATATATATTCTAATCGCTCCTGTCATTTGGTTAGCCAAGGGTGATGCGCTAATGTATAGGCAGCCATTTTCTTTTGAGTCCTCAGACAAAGCAGCAGATACACATGACTGCCAGCCCCTTCACTCTTTAATTATGAGAACTGTTTGAACGTGCCACAGGAGCACAGCACTATTGGATTTTGGTTTTTTGTGTGTGCCATTGTCTCACCTGGAGGCAGTTTGCAGTGAACTGAGTAATCGTGTATCCCCTGCAGGAGTGCAGCTGAACAGATCTTTCAGATATCATCATATGCTGGCTCCCATTTTGGTAGCACAAGTCCAAAAACAAATGGAGCATGTGTAATGTCTTAGCCTTTGTGCACGGGCCCGTCCTGTGGCACCCGTTTGTCTCTGAAATAAGGTGGTGCAGACTGAGAGAGCTTGTGGCCGCTGAGTGAGGATTGGCTGGAGTATCAAGGTTGGAATACCCCTTTCTGATTGGTGGGGGTAGGATCACATGATTGGGCGCGTACCGTTGACTGGACTATTTCATTCACAACTACCTGAAATCAAGTTATCAGGACATTTTGATCTTCGATTCATAATTGTTCTTCGTAATTTTTTTAAAATTTTTATTGGGAGGTCCTAAAAACTCTGAGGACTATCCCTTTTTTGTTTTGGTATACTTCCTGCTGAGCCCTGCTTAAAAAACATAAGATACATTTGGCTGATTTTCTCCAACAAAAAGTGAGTTTGAATTGGATGAATATAATACATGTCACATGAATATATGTTTATTACAGGGTTAAATTACTGGAAAGACATCAACTGAGTCAGACAATACATCTCGAATCATTTATATAATATCAAGAAAGCCGCATATTTGTATGTATAATTATTTTATCACCAAGTACCAATTTAACCAAATATACGAAACCAATTTTTTGGACAGCAAGAGCTTCAGATTCCATCCTTCTAAATTATTCATCCTAACTGTATTATAATTACTTTGTGGGTTCCATGTACAAAAATTCCCTCTTTTTAGAAAGCGGTCGGTTTGCCGTAAGCTGTTTTCAAAATGGTATGTTATAGGAGTATGACACACAGGATTTTCTTTCCAGCAAGATCCCTTTTGAAAAGAGTAATACAAAAGTTAAATTGTTACCTTATGTTTTCAGAAACTGTTTGTGCCCACTGACAGTTATAATTTGCAGAGATTGCAATGATTACCCACATTAACATACCTGACTGGAGCCATTATATGTATTTGCAATACAAAGCCTTACTTTTGTTTCTTGGCCATTTTCTTTGCATACTAATTGTATTAATTTTGTAAATGATTTTGTTTTGTTTTTGTCCTTATGATCTGCAGGTAGCAGTTTGTTTTGCCTGTTTGAAAGTTTTTTAACACAATATCCTGCTCTAATGTACCCATGTCCATGTTTTCTTTTGTTAAAATGCTCTTTGTTTATGCATTTTGTAGTTACATGTTAAATCTATGCACAATTCATGAAAAAAACAAAACTAATTGGAACTTGTTTAACAGAAAAAAAACATTATTTTCTGGGAATGGGTTTCAGTATAGGCAGATGTTTTCTTATTCATAAATTATATATTAATATATTTTCAGTATTTATTATGATTCCTTTTGTTTTTTTTTCCCCCCACATTCAATTGGATCAGAAGGGACAGATTGCAGTGCAGCTTGCAGATTGCATGGTGACACTAGTGACACTAACCATAGTAGATAGTACAATGGTTAGTGTCACGCAGCATTAAATTAGACAATACATTGTTAAAGCCGGGGGGGAGACGAAAAAAAGAAAAAAAGGCAGGACGTAGATTCTTGGTAACCTAGCAATTAACTGATTGCCTTAAGCAGCAGTGTACCAGATCACTGTTAATGTGAATCCATGGCCGTGCAAATAAACACTGATGGATTTCTCTACATGGGTAAACAGACACACTCCGGCCCCGGCCCCCGGCCCCGGCTCCTGGGCACACGCGGGGCGATGCGGTGGGTGGGTGGGCGGGCGCCGGGGCGAGCCTACGCGGCGTTCGACACCCTTGTCATTAACTATCATCTCCGCGAAAAGCCGGCCGCCGAATCCCATCGCTCCCGATTAGGGGTAGGACCGCTGATCCGCCTCGCCTTCAGGTGTCAGACAAAAGTTAGTGACCCCATCTTCCGCCGCGCGCCTCGCCGGCTGTAATTAGTCCTGACTCCCGCCATTACGCCACAGAGGACACATCCTGCCCGCGCCTCGGCTCCCTCCCTCCCTCCCTCCCTCCCTCTTTTCTTCGCTTTCATCCCTCCTGACCTTGCCTCTCTCCCCGCATTCATTGGCTGAGGCGCTCGCGTGGGCGGACGTCAGCTTTGTTTATTTTTTTATTTTTTATTTATTTGTGTACGGTGTACGCGTTTCTTTCTTTATTCCTTTCGAATGAAATTAAATATTGTTTCGCGAGGCTGTTTCATAAGGCGCACGGACGGTCGTCCTCATTCCCCGCTCGTTTTAGGGTCCAGTTCAGCCCTGTGTTGAAAAGACTGGCGTTTTGAAAAACGATATATGAAAAAGCGATTCTTCTTTTTCACCACTGATCTCTGTCCACCTTTCTCTTTTTTTCTTTATTTTTTTTTCCTCCCCACACCTCATCCATCAGAAGCAAGTATGGAATTGATAGCCGGTATTGATTATCCATAGCATTGCCTAATCTTCTCTAACCGTAGGAAGCTTTGCAGCTTTAGCCACTGTCAGGAAAGGGGTAGTAATAATGCAGCTGGGAATTTGAACTTAATACTGTCGTCATGTTCTCTTAGCTGATGTGTTCTAAGGCAGGCTCGACTAAGGGGGGAAAGAAAGCCATTACGCATCCTTCTCTGTGTGATGGAGGAGTTTGCTGCTACCTGCTGTTTCTGTATTTAACCTATCTAATCAGAAAAGCCTGAGCCTACATTCCAAACCACAGAAATGGCTCGACGCTGCGTAAACACTACTGGACCTATGCTTGAAATATTTAACAAAGCAAAGGACCATACCTACCTGTAAAAAAAATCAAATCAAATATTTCTTGTCTTTTATTGTAATGGATTTTTTTCTCTCCCATTTTTACATCTGGTTGCTCCACTGATGAGTAACTGCCTCTAATAGGGACCCATTATGCAGGCAGATTGTTAAGTTGACTTGGAAATTTGCTTGTAGCTATTGCTGCATTTGAACTCTGTTAATGTATGTAAATTAAAAGAAGTCGGTCCTTGGGATTCTTCCTGTTTTAAATAAAAGCAGAATCTGATCAAGGCAATCTGCAGCCGGGGTGTTATCACAGAACTGGGGAGCTGCTGCTGATGAATCCTACCCCATAGCTGCTGGAGAGAATATTTTATCTCCCCTCTCCATCATAGAGCACTGCATTAAATAAGGATGATTCATCAAGCAGAAGGGCCAGTATTTTATGAAATTTGTCTCTCAGGGGCGAGTGTATTTTTAAAATTCACCGAGCTCCAGGCCTCGCAGGGAATGCATTCCAAACTGTGATCATGGTGCATTTTCTTTTCTTTAATTTGTGCTTGCTTGTGTGCGTGTGTTCACTACTGTCGAGGTGCTTTGTGTGTGTGTGTGTGCATGTGCGTGTGCATGTTTGTGTGTGTGCACGTGCTTTTGCATGTGCGTGTACGTGTGTTAGTGTGTTTATGTTTGTGTGTGCGTGTCTTTGTGTGCATGTGTTTTTGTGTGTGTGTGTGTGTGTGTGTGTTTTTGTGTGTGCATGTGCACACTTTGGCACACACTTGTGCTTGTGTGTAAGGGAAGCTTGAAGAAAAAAAAACAGCCTTAAACATACGTTACAGTAGGCTGCAGAGAGTGATTATTACTTTTGTAATAAATTAAGCATGTTGCACACAGAATCTTTTGAGACTTGTAAAAGGACAACAGTGTATGTTAAGTATGGTCATTAGCGAAAGGGGCCACATATTAGTGCTTCGTGGTGTGTGTGATGTTGATAAAATACAAAAGAATTAGCATTTTGTATGGGCTGAGAAAGATTTCACATTCATTGAAACAGCGGTGTGGTAATTAAGGCCTAATTTATGTTTTTGAAAAGGCTGGGATCCACTTCAGATCTAGTAATTATAACCAGAGGCACCTAAAACAAAGGTCTCTTTTAAGAGTCAAGTATTCTATTTAAAAATAAGCACAGTTAAAATTAAAGAGAGGTGGGGAAGTGCTCTTCTGCGATGCTCTCCCTACGTGTAACTGTGTCGTTCTGTGGCCTGGACCTCTCATGTAATGGTAGACTGTTGCTTTCTTTGAAGCCCTGTTTTCCTCTGCGTATCTGACCTGACCTGCGTGTACCTTTCCTCTGTGTCTTAGAACGAAGAAGACCGTTGGTGCACAGGTGGACACTTAAGCACATCAGCATTTCTCGAATCGTCATTCATATGTTTTTTGGTTCCTACTTAAAAAAGAAGACATTCATTGATATAAAAAAGAAAAAACCACCAAGAAAACATGCGTGTTTTCAATAAGGCAGGGATATCGGTTAGATTCGTTATATATATATATATATATATATATATCGAATTGAACAAATGTAGCCCAGTGAAAGTGATGTGTCAAAAAGTAATTTCCAATCTTCCCATGCCTTGCTCAGTCCGTGTTTTTTTTTCATCCTCTGCTGTCCAGTCACATGCTGTGGCTCTTGATAACATTATCACATGCCAGTCACACCAATTCTCAGTGCTGCTCCTCCTTGTCATTTTTTTTCTTTCCACCAGCAATTAATTCTTCGACCTCGTCTCAGGCAGAAAGAAAATGCGTGTGGTTTATCAATGCGCTGCTCTTCCCTGACTTGCAGTGTGGTAGTTTTTATATGCATGCAATATGTGTGTGTGTGTGTGTGTGTGTGTATATGCGTGTATATATGTGCGTGTTATGAAATCTTCACTTTGCCATTGTCGGTCTTGTGCTTGAAAATGGTTTCAAATCGTCAGTCGAAGATTATTCAGAATCGGTGACTGCATGAGCTTGTTTGACAGTTCCTTTTGTGGCTCTTTGAGGATTATTGTAATCCTTTTGCAGTCTGGATAAGTTAGATGTTTATTTTAAGTAAAAAATTTTGGTAGAACATCAGATCACGGTATACTGGCACTGTGAGGCAAATGCAGCTCTCGAAATATCGGCAGGCTCAGCCCCCCCCGCCCCCTCTGAAAAGGCTATTAAGGCATTGTCTTTAACATGTCAGACTCCGGCACCAGAGGAGGGAAATATTCAATCTGAAAGGCAAGGAGCCTGGAAGTGGTGCAATTAGGATTTTCAGCGCATGGTGACAGTCCTCAGTGACTCTGGGTGTCAGGTCGCTTTGGGGCCAGGAGTGGCAGGAGTGACATTCGCCCTTGCTGGATGGAAGTAATGCTCTGTTTGATAAAAGAAAACAGACAGTTTGCGTAGAGTTAACGGCGAGTGAGACATTCCTGTGGGTCAAGTGCTGCATTTGCATTTTGATGGGATGTTATCAAGTAATTAATGCACCAGTCAGAATTTATTACCTCAGGAGTGAATTGAAAGGTTCATTACAAAATCGGTTTCACTCCGAGACGGGCATTTCTTCTGGGTTTCTTTTTTTTGACATGTTGTTCTTAGCACTCTCTGCCTGTGGCGGCGATGGTGGAGGGCCAGCGAGGTGAAATTCATTGCTTAATAAGGGCATTCACTTTGAGTATTCTTGCGATAATAAATGTATACATCAGGGCTGCACTGCCTTGTCAGTTTAATTGCTTCTTGTGCTCCTTAACAAGCCAATCTTAATCAGTCTGGCCCATGTTATGAATAATTTAGGGATCAGAAGGCTTCATGCTTAATAAAATGTACCAGATTATAAAACTTGGAGTGCATTGTTTATAGAAAGCATACAGGCCACTCAAAGTTCTTCATTAGGGGAAAGAGAGGGAAAACAAGCGGTTGGTTATTCACATGCTCTGTTTTGAGCTGGAGCAGCTGTGTCCGCCATTGCCCTAACCCTCTCCACTTTCTCTGAAGGCCTTGACTCGGTCACTCCGTCCCTTTGAGGCTAGGGAGAGAATAATGGGAAATTTAAGCATGCTACGAGATTAAAGCTACGAATCAATGCCGTGTGAGAAATCATCATTTCAACAAAACAGTCTTTCATCCCCACCACACCACCCACCCCCTTCCATAATGCTAACAGGGTTTCGTGTCACAACATCTGTGTTGCTTTTATCACGTTGTAATAACTGTGGAAATGAGAATGTGCCCGGCCTGCTTCCGCTATCATCGTGAATTTATGCTTCTGCGATCTCCTGGATTGGCTTCTTCGTTAATATAATTATTTATTGTCAAAGCAACAAGGAATGGAGGCACACTGGACCGTTCTTCATAGCTGCCCTCTCTTTCTAGACTTTGATCAACGTGAACTGCATTATGGTCTTTGACCATAACCATCCACCTGGTATATGACAGATTAAACTATGATAAAAAAGCAGAGGGAATGACTGGCTCTTTTCTGATATTTAATTATGCATTTTTTCATCTATTACCATTTGTTTTGGAACGGAGTATCTGCTGCGGGTTCACCAACATCCCCCGGCTTATTTCAACGACAGAGTCGCTTACCCACAATGCCCTGCTGAGACATCATTTGCACGGCCTGAGGAAATGTTGTTCTGAGGAAACAAAGCCTCGCGTGCGTTGAGGTAACCCTTGCACGAGCGTGTTAGCGGTAGTCGTGACGCCCGCGTTCGCGTGTCCGTGCGACGAACGGGGAGAAAACTCCGCCGCCTGGAAAGCGCGTGGAACGCTGTTTTTTTCCCCGCTCTCTGCTCGGCTGTCTCTCAGGACCGCATAAACAGCGGCAAACAATACTACACCAGGGCCCATCGACACCCCGCCAATGGACTGTCCCGATTCTTTGTTCTTGTTCAGGTTAATAGAAATTGAGGAGATGGGCAGAGGAAAAGCAGTGCAATTTTCTGCTATTTAAGCTTGGCGAAATGGCACTCTTCAGGAAGCAGTGAAAAGTATGAAAGTGTAATAGCCATTTTAAAAGTAGGAGTCTATAGAGATGCTTGAGGGATTCTAAGATTTAGGCATGCATCGAATTGGGAATGAGATAATCAGCGTTGTGAAATTGAAACCTGTCTGCTGCCTGCTGCTGCTCACCCTCTTACAGATCAGTGATTTGTAACACTCATCTTCTTCAAGCAAGGCAGCCTTCAAGATTATCCGCAACTGTCAATAGTAATTGCCAAAGTATTTTATTACCTACACAAAAATCAAAGGAATTTTATAACCAGCAGTTATCAAGTTTCAGTACAGTGGTATAAAAAATAAAGCAATTTTGTTTGGAATATAATCGTGTTTGGCTCGCTTTAATGTTTTCAAGGCATTTCCGTATGTGCCCATCTACAATGCTGATTGTGTTTAAGCCAGAGGGAAGTAGACGCAGTGTTCATGTTGTGCCGTCAGAGGACAGAAAGGAAAAAAGAAAAAAGAACGAACGTTTCAAAATGCTGACGGGCTGATGCACACTGATGTTTGCTTAATTGCCACAAAAACGATGGCAGAGTTAATTACATGTAAAAATGAGATGTCTGTATTAGACAGGGCAGCATACGGCATATCTCCCCTGTAGCCATATAAACTCCGGGGCCAAGAATGGCTCTTTTTGAAGTCGGTTGAGTTTTATTATTTTAATTGTTATTGGTATTGCTGTTGTTTTATTTTTTTTGTTGTTGTTGTTGTTTGTGGTTTCTTTTTTATTGCAAGATATATTTATTTATTTAATTTTGTTGTTCATCCACACCACCCCCACCCCCACCTCCACCTCCCTTTATGTGAAGGCTTGTTTCTGCTACTAATCATAATCGAGAACAATATCTCATTTTAATGCTTTATTTTATTATCTTTTTTTTAATCACGGTGCACACAGCAGAAATTAAAAAAGATATTTTACAGTCCAGGTCAGAGCTGTCAGTTTTAGTACGGCTGTATTGCCTATTCCATACAGAGAAGCTTAACATCTTAATCAGAATAATGGTGCCAGCGCCTGACATTGTATACACTATTAGATTAAGAGGGGTTATTGGTTGTTGAGAAACTGCCCGGTTACATTTGTAAAGGGAAGCCGTTGCCCCGCCGACACTCTCTCCTTGCACTGTGAGCAACTGGTAAGTGAGCAGCCGTTACATTATTCACCGGCGCTACCTGATCGAAACTTGGCTCAATAGCACTAAACCAGCAACCGCTTGAAAGATTTGTCTTACAAAACCTTGAAAACTGCTCTGAACATCCATACATTGATTTTTGTTGTGGGGAATCTCCCGAGCTTTGATGTAAAGGCAGGCTGAACACGTAGGTGAAGAGGGCTTTCCCCCCTCGCGGGAGAGGCCAATCGGGGGGTGGGGGATTTCCGTTAATAGCCCGGCCAAAATAATTAGTTGCGTGCGGGGGCCAGCGGGGCCCGGTCACCTCCTTACCTCGCCGCGCCTCCCCAGGCGCGCGCCTCCTGCGTATCGATGTTCCTGCATTCCGCCCCGCGCTGCACCTCCTCTCCCCTCCCCAACTTGTGCCAGTTAAAAAGTCACTTGTTCGCTCACACTGAAAACAAGTTTCCGTATGTTTAAAGCAATTATATGTGAATATTAACAGTAGCTGTGCCATAAAAAAAATATTTGTTTTGGCTGGTTCTATATCTATGCTGTTCTATTTATTGGAAAGCTGATGATGAGAAGTATAGCTACAGTAAGATTACAAGTAAGATGATAAGATTAGATGGAAGGGTTTTGGCCTCTGTGAAGACAATTAAAAATGGATTTACGCCTCCTGTTTTTAAATGGTGAAATCCCAGGTAGAGTGCTGTTATCACTGGTGAAATGAAATTAACTTTTGTAACTGTGTTCTAAGTTGAATGAGAACTTATTGTGGGCCTTTATTATGAATCTTTATGGCTGTGGTGTATGATAGCATTAAGTGTCCGAGTCAAATTCAGTGGTAAAATGTTTATGCATAAGAACCCCAGTGATACTAATGAATCTATTTTTAATCACATTCAGATGCAGATATAATTGGATATGTTAAGTGAGTTGTTTTAGAAGCAGGACCCTTTTTAACAGAGAAAAATGAGGCATGCTGTCTGAAGCCATAATATGAAGAAAATATTAACAACGTCCAATTTGTTGACACTTCACTTTCACTGAATTTCCATGTAATGTTTTTTCTGTATCAAACATTACACAAGAGTAAGCATTTATAGACGTCCTTAACTGCTTATGACATCCAACTGCACACATAAGTACAGGTAATAAGATACGACTGCGGGCTGCTGTAAGTTGAGGTGCAAATTAATGAGCATTTTCAACAAACCTTCAAATGTTCTGCTGGCATTGTGACTGCAACGGAAGGCCGTATTGTGCTAGACTTCAAGTAAAGTGTTATCAGCATTTTAAAATAGATTATTAAAGCTTGTTGAAAATGCACGGGAATCATATCGGAACTGATATTTCAGCGTCAAGATGCAAGTAAAGAGTTTTCATTTCAGACATCTGAGCAAATCTGTGACTGTTTCCCCCCCCCCCCCCCCCACCCCCCCTCATGTCTTTGATGTGATAAGGAAGTGTTAAATCAAAGCTCTGCCTAATTACACATCTTGGGACTGCCTGGTTTAAAGTCATTGTTCTTATTGTTCAGACACAGGCACAGAAGTGAGGGGTCTCTCTGCGGAGCAGACAGGCTGGCAGCTGCCAGTGTGTGCCACCTGCTGTATTTCACCGCATTAGCATAATCATCTCTTTTCTAAATGGAAATAATGGTGTCATGCACCTTTGTGTAATTGCTACTGTCATAATATATGCCAGATTATTCTGTTGTGTGATTAGATGCTCGGAGAAGGGCCACGGCGTCAAATTTACGCACAAGTGCCTTTGATCTGGGGCCTAGAAATGGACCGGAGCAAGGACATTACTCATTCTGTCGTTTCGGGGGCCCACAACGCTCCTAATGTGATTGTTACGAATGCAAATTAAAAAAGGATCGGGCGGCGTTACTTGTAAATCAAACTACGTCGATCCATTTCTGCAGATAATGTGTGCCCCGAGAAGCATTTTTATTTCCATTTCCATATTTACTGTACATGTGAATATATATAATGCATTTCATCGCGTGTGCATTTATGCATTTATTTTTCTTTTACGCACGCACCAATTATGAAAATAACCGGAGTGCTTTGGAAAAAAAAAGCCCCTCTGTCTTCATCCCTCAGGTACACAAAGAGCTGCTGCGCATTAATGCGATGTTTGGTCCTGAAATATTTACCGTGTTAAAAAAGACTCGGATCTATAAAAACAGCCAGCGAGAGGGGAACGGAGAGGAAGAGAAACTACAGACCCCTACTGCACTAATGTTTTACATAATTAGACCACTTGCGTCTTCCTGGCAGGGGCTGCATGGCAGATAAATGAATAGGTAATGATTGGAGTGGCCAGGGGCGGCGTGGCCTTAGTGGAGCAGACAGAGGCGGGCAGCGCTGTTGCCGGGCGGCCGGTGTGAGTGGCAGCCGCCCAGGCCACTGTCAGAAAGGGAGCGGCCCTAATTGTGCCGGGGCACGGGAAAGAGGAGGCCAGAAAAGCCCTAATGCATCTCAACGTGATCGGCCTGCTGACATCTCCCCACTGCGGGGAACTGGATATTTTGCAAGAGCGGCAAAAAATTATACATTCACTAGAATGCTGCATTTTTTTTAATTTTCTTTGCTTTTCTCCCCCCTTCATCATCCCCCTTCAACACCTCCCTGTATATGGACTAGCAATCTCCATTTTGATTTCTGGACGTCAGTTAGATAGTGGTCAGAGATGAGAGTTTGCTTTCATTTTTTTTTTTTAAGCCGTCTTTGGCTGATTGATTTTGGCGTGTGTGTACCTAGCGGGTGCCGTCCTGCATATGCACATTTTAACTTTGACACCCCGGCTCCACAAAACACTGCTCCTGGTCCGCCCACCCACCCAGCTCTTAAGGTGGATGATAAATTCTGAACAATCCACCCCTAATCGTTGTGAGCAGGAGGAAAACACACGGCCTTTTTAAAGCATCTGTGTCTTAAGCTGTCATTGATTAAATGTTAACTGATATACTCCAGTTGGCAATCTTGTTAGAGCTTCCAGTAGCCAAGATAGACAGTTTAGGGTCCCAGCTGATCAATATCGCAGATAAAGATTTCATCCATCAATGAGCTCCAAAAACAAAAGGTGTCTACTACCTGATTAGGTCAGTGGGGAGATCAGTCCCCTATGTATTGCCGACACAGCGCTCAAGTTTAAAGTCGATTGGCTACAGACACAGCTCATGTAATTACAGACCCCGACCAGTTCCGCAGATAACGTGCCTTTGACTTACCTCAGGAAAAAAGGTTAATCTCCTCGGGTCCGGTCATTGAGTTGGGAGCCTAATTTATATATTTATTTGCTGGGTTCTCTTCCTAACCCAGCCTCCAGCCGCAAGCTTTGAGCAAGCATGTCCACAGAGTGTGAATGAAAACCCGGTGCATACCAATGCCCGTGCAAATGGCCGAATCGATGCGTAAACAGCCGCCGCTGTTTAAGCGTATCAATAAATGTTCCTTTATTTTCTCCTGAATGGATAAGTGTCGCAGTTAAAAGTCCAATGGATCTCTTAATTGAAAGTTAATTTTAAATCAATGAGGAGAGTCATTTAAATATCGATCTTCTTTTTCTACTGAAATTGTTAACATTTACCCTCTTCCCGTTTTACCCCCTTTTTTTTGTAACAACTTTGTTTAAAATGTGATCAATAGTCCACACAGGGCAATGTATAAAAATTGACAGTGGCTGCCAGAATGCCTAGCAGCAGTGTCTTTGTCTCTAATTTAACTGAGGGACAGACTACATACGTGTATTTCGTGGGATACTTTGTTGCCATTTCGATATAGAGAAATACACGGTAGTACAAAACCTATTTTATTTACTTCAGATAAAGTGTGTATTTATATTTTGCTATATTTTTTTAGCATTGCAAAGATGATAACTAATATTATATGCGATTATTTTAAACGGGAATGAAATAACAGGCAAAAAATATTTTTCAGGTAATACTTAGCTTTGATTACAGTGCATTTACTCAACACAATTATTTAAATCAAGAAGATTTAAATAGTTCAGTCATTTTAAGGCTCAGTAACTGGCAGAATGCTTGCATATTAAGGTCCCGTCTGATACAACTGTCACAGGTGTGGCTACAAGTTTATACCAGTTTTACATCTAGATCGATGCTTTCTACTGACTGGGAGGGAGACGTAGTGTAGTGCCTCTAAGTTTGGGTTCATACAGATAACTGGCACAGGAGCCTTTCCTCTGGACTGTTTCTGTCAGAATAATCATATTTATACAAAACATATGTCTGCTGGCACTCCTTTGTCAGAGTCTGTTAGGAGATATTGCAGCCCATATGACATTGTTTATAAGTAATCAAACAGTCATTTTTCCATGTTTTTATGAAGCTGGAGGAACAGACACTCTCCTGATCCTCCCTCTGTACATATGCTATCTCATGTGCTATCCTCCCTTTGACTTACTGTACTACAGGTCTCGGCCGAAAAAAAACGTTTTGTGATTTTAAGGGCAGAATCGGTGCAAAGCGACTACTTGCAGCTTGTGAAACTGTGAAAATTGTATTGGAATAAAAATTAAAGCATATCTAAGTCAAGCACTTCGGTTGGTTAATATAACAGTAATATTAAAGGTAGGAAGAAGAAATATTTTTCACAGACTACGTGGGTAAAAACAAAGTAATACTACGGTTTTGCATTACTGGGTGTGAAATTCTTGTTCTGTTATCAAGGAGGACCGCAGTAAAAGTGATTTGTTTTCCATTGGGCGGCCCCACCCCTTCAAAAAAAAAAAAAAAAGAAAGTAGAGTATTTATGCTGTCCACATTTCTTGTAGGGCGGAAGACTTTGTTTTTGTTCTCCCAAATGATGTCACCCAAGTTTGTGCTGAGGAAACCTAAGCTCTGTTATTATAATGGTACAGTTGACAGGAAAGTGGAAATATTATTGTAATTATATTTATTTTTCAAATGACTATTGGATTTTTCTGCCTGTTAATCATTCTAGGATTAAAGCGTGTTAGCATTGTGTTTTAAATGGGGACCCCCCCTGCTGTAGAAAACCTCAGCAGGGAACAGTATGTGACAGTATGTGATACCTGCAAATGCTGCCGCTTCCTCTGTTTCAATAAGTATTTCAGAGAATTTTACTGCAGCATGACTGTCCTCACACTGGAAGCCATTTTAGTCTGTTTTCTGATGTCATTTGCCTTGGTTTATATATTTTTAATATGAGCAACGAGAAAGAAAACAAGAAACTGGGCTGTAAAAACATGAAAATAGTGAGATTTGGTCTCCTCAGCTTCATGTGCATATGGGTTTCACATGTGAGACCTCTGTCTCCAGAAGAGGCCTTGAGATGTGACAGATAGATCTTATTTGTCTGATAGAGTTGACCAGGGAAATGGAGCTACAGCTGGTTACTTCATTAGGTCCTCTCATTGATTGAACCCCGCTGAAGTGATGCAGCAGGCTCCTCCGATAACTGCTGGTAATAGAACAAAATGAATTCTTATCACAGAGATTGGAAAGGCCATTAACCCTGGCCTCCAGTGCTTTGTAGAAGTCACAGACAGGAAGCTGAGCAGTGAGTGGGAAAACTGTTTTCTGTCCAAGCACAGGTCATGTTTGGAGGATGTGTGTGAAATTTCCTCCCCTTTGCGCTTCTGTGCAGATGAAATGGTTACCCGGACAGATGTTTATAATCAGCCAAATAAATATTGGACGCTGAATGACATATATTTTTTTAAATGGGGTGGGATGGACAGGAATCTGTTTAAATTATTTTAAAATATGGAATATATCCTTCTATGGTGCCTGCTGACTATGTCATTTTTGTTTGAATGCCCTGGGTGATTAGAACTGCTCAAATGCAATATTGAAGTCATGTAAGAGGCAGGTGTCTTGTGGTTTTCACTAAGGGGGCTTTGAAGAAGTATTTTCAAAGCATTACATTTGCTGTTAGGAGCCTTTAAATGGAAATACGCTCTCATGCCTATGGTTTAAAAAAATAATATAAAAGTTAAGACAGTGAATTTTCTGTTTGTGAAGCAGAAATAAAAGCTTTAATCCTCATCGTGTTTATTTATATTGAAAAGGTGGATACATTATACATTAAGGCTATAAGACAATAAAGGCAGTTGACAGAAAGTCAAAAAATAAGAGGTGGGGGGGTGTATGAATATGCCAAGTGACTATGTGCCCCAGTGCTGATGCAAGCATTTAACTTGGAGGTTTTGTGTGTTTGTTTTGTTTCGTAACAGTAACAGCTCATGTGGCATCCCCACCGCTGGCAATGTGTGTACTGTATGAAGGACTTGGTTGTCGAATGAATAAGGGCTTCGGTGCCAAAGTGTTTGCTGCCTGTCGGCTGTGTTCATCAGACCAGATGCAGGCTGCCAGAGATATTTTCATAGCCATGTGTAGGCTGGGCTGGTTATTTTACCGCTGAGCTTTACTCTTAAAATGTCCTCATAAACGTTTGCAATCTAATTTCAAGTACAGTTGCCGAGCTGAGTGGAAATTGTGATTTTTTTTTTTTCTGTAGTTCCCTTCATATGGTTCCTCTTCAAAGGTTGCCCAAGGTAGTAGTTATTCAGTCATTTGCTCAGATGTACCTCAGCATGAAAAGGAAATGCTCTTGTTACATACAATTGGTTTAACATTTAACATTTTTATAGAAAATTGAAAGTAAGCACAGCACATGTGGCATCTGGAAGAGTAAAACATATTTACGTAGCCATGTCAAGCAAGCACTGCGCTGTTGTGGGTTCTTCATACAGTATGCCCCTTTAGGTTACATTGATTATCAATTTATTACCAGTGTCCCGGTGAAATAATGTGAGCGTGTTGTGTTGTGTTGTGTTGTGTTGTGTGTGTGTGTGTGTGTGTGTGTGTGTGTGTGTGTGTTGTGTATATGTGTGTTTATATTTTTTCTGTCTGTAACCAAAAACAGTCCCTTTACACTGTCTGCATTCAACACACCTATTCTGTAGAGTCTTTTCTTTAAATATATAACCAGGAGACAAAATTCTGTGCAGTTCTGTAAACAAAATTATATGTGTAGCTTTGTAAATGCACAGTACAATAACACCAAGGCCAATGGTATGTCTTTTGTATTTACAGGAAGTGAACATGTTGCTACTGGAGTCGATGCATTTTTACTTTGTACATTGAAGTGAACAGCATATCCATCTGCTTTTAATGCTTGATGTATTATTGTCATGGTAAGACAAGCCATTATTGTCAGTATATATGATATATTAATATAGCGCTAAATGGAAGCCTTGTCACCTGACTGGAAGCCCCATACACAGTGCTGCTTTGTTCAGAGGGATCGCCACTGCTGATGAAATGAAGCATTAATTGAAGAAAGCTTGGAGAACTCTGTCTTTTATCAATGCTTCATTGTTGGGAATGTGTGTCTTTCCATGGTTTTTTTCCTCCGATTAAGGAAAAAACAAAGGAAGACTTGCAGAATTCCATGTGAGAAGAATGCGTGGCACAGAGCTATCCCAGAACAGCCATTATTCATTGGTTTAGTATTTCCACCAGCAGTGTTTTGAAAAGCAGGGTGTTTGTGTCGAAATATCATATTAGAAAATGTACATCAAACTATCCTTCACAAAGGCTTTATTCTTGGAATTAGGATTTTGAAATATTAGTGAAGCCCTTGGAACATTTTCACTAATAATCCTTTCTACTTAGTGCTGTATAATATAGGTTAATGCTAAGGTACTTGGACATCTCCTCAGCAATCCCTGCAGAAAATGAATATGTAGAATATGGTTGTGTATCCCTGGTTTAGTGTCTGCCACTCCCAGGCTTAGCTGCGTTGGAAATGAGGCCCGCTTCTCTGGGTTGATGTTTAGTATTTTAGACATGGTACATTAACAGCATCTGGTTAAGATCTAAATGCTTGTTAAATACGCTGAAATTTGGAAAAAGAGGGACTGAGAAAAAATTGGCTGGGGGGTGGGGGGGAGTAAGGGAGTGGAGGCTCAGCAAGTCAGTAAAGGTTATTATCCTGAAAGTATTACAACTGGCCCTTAACTAAGTAGAGCACGGGATAGGGTTTCAAAGATTCTTCAGAATCAGACGGCAAAATTAAAAACACGAGGTTATGGAGGCCTGCATCACAGAGAAAATCAGCTCCTGGGTTCCCGTGGTAACTCGAGAATCAGGGATTTGGAAGAAACTGACATTTTTCTCACCTTAACTGTTTGAGGCTAGCTAGTTTTGTGGTTATGGTAGTCAATGTTGGAATAGGAATACTTGTAGAGGCAGTAGTAGTTACAATACTACCAGTCTAGTTTAGGGGAGCAACTCTTGAGGGATTGATCGATTCATTGTTTGAATTTTAGATTAATACAGATTTGTCATTAGTTTTATTTATGTTGCTGTCAGTAGTTTAAAAGAAAGAAAAAAGAAAGAAAACACTTTTCTGCATTAGTGAACCACACTGCTGTTTTACAGAAGAAATTAGCTATGAAATTTGAATACATACTAATGTTTCTTTGCCAATATGTTCCCACCGTAAGACAGAATGGGTCAGTCTTTCACTGGACAGATAATGACCCGCTCAAGCCATTATTGTACCCGTGGGGAACATGCTAGCCCGGTCCTTAGGTCAGACATTAACTGTCACAAAAGGACAGGCCCAGCTTTTTAATGAAAAGGAAGTATGATTTTCCTCCTCCCTGCAGAACTGTGAACATGTCTTTTTCATACAGAGCTCCTTAAAACAGAGAAAAAATATATATTCTCAATTTGGACTATAGAAAACATATTGTAAATCTATCAAAACATGTTTTTTTTTGGTTTGTTGTGGTTTTTATTTGTCTTGTGTCCTTTGTTTTAATTTTAGCCCTGGGTGTGTTTTGCTGTGTGATTCAGACCGCTGCAGAGTCCTTTTATGTAACCCAGGGGGTAATTGGCCTTAAATAGCTTTCACCTTCCCCAGTCAAAATGCCAGCCCTGCTCTGCTTTAATGTTATGACTGTCTCACATCAAAGGCCGTCGGTCCGGTTTGGGGAACATCGCTTACGGAGGGGCAGTCTGACCTCCCAGGATTATTTGTTTGTGGTTAGGTTCGGGCCTGAAGTTGCATCCTCAGTCCTGCTGTTAGCGATTAAGTTGATGGCTAAAGTCTACGCTGCACTCTTTTCCCCCCTCTTGCTGACACGCAGCCTTTCCTTTGCATTCAGATTACTCAAACTGTTGCCAGGGTCACACTGAGGGCAGACACCCTGATGATGTATAGGAAAGCATGTCTGGGAATTTCTCTCTCTCTCTCCCTCTCTCTTGAAGTGCATACTGGGAAAGCTGAAGAACACCCTACCAAAAAAAAAAAAAAAAAAAAATCTGTCTGATGAGACCCAGATGATAGCTGCTCTTTTTACTACCTTCATAATTTGCCTTTTTCTTTTGCTTGACACACCATAGTTTATTAATGCATTCCACGATAGCCTTAAAAATTTTATGCCCCCTGGAGGTAAAGACACTCAGTAGTACTTTGACACTTCATTTCCCAGCCGAGGGGAATGGGTCAGTAAATCCAGCTGACGGAACAGTGCTGGCGATTCTAGAAGATGAGAGAGAAAGAAGAAGAAAGGAAGGGGGCCAAGGACCAAAGGGGAAGGGGGGGGGAGGGGGGTTTAAGCAGGGGTGTTGCCGTGGGCTGTACTGTACCCCCCTTGGGTGTAACGCAATGGACGTTCTGTGAGTGTGTGTGTGTGTGTGTGGGGGTGGGGGGGGGGTGTGTATGCATGCACACGTGTGTGCCATTGACCTGGCCCAATCTGGTGCTGATCACGGGGTCCTGGTGTGTCCAGCCATGCTCATCAGTCACCCTTACAAGTGCATGCTCATCTGCCTAAAGCAGTGGGGAGCTCTGGCTCTCCTCTTCCCTGCCTCACAATCAGGAGCGACAGGGCTTAAAAAAACAAGTCAACACCCCTCCTCTTTTCCACAGCATTTTGTATTTTTTTTTTTTCATCTGATTTTTAGTTGCGATTCGGCGGGGTGGGGGATGGGGGAGGAGAGGGAGAGGGAGAGGGAGAGAGAGACGTGCAGAGGAAGAGACAAAGCCCTTTTCTTCTAAGACTGTGTTGTGATCATGACCTTGCTGTTTATGCTGTTTTTATAGCTATCTGATATTGCAGAAGAAAGGAGGCAATAGACATACTTTCTTTTCAAACAAGCAGTTCAATTTGTGCTGCTTGCGTGTCTTTGTGTGAACAAGAATGCTATACCAGTGTGCAGTATGTACATCTTAAAAGCTACTACCCTCCCCAGTGCTAACACTCACACAAACACACACGCACACACGCACACACACACACACACACACACACACACACACACACACACACACACACACACACACTCACACTTTACCTTTGTTGCGGGAATTAGAATACACTGATGTTGCAGAAGCGCCAAAATTGCAATTTTTGCACACAGCTGCCGGCAGTGACAGGGGATATTTCATCCCGTTGTCAGAATATTATTAATAAAACATCAGGACTAGAGTGCAGCACAATTTTTCCTTTCAATCACTCCCAGCATCTGCCATGAAAATTTCATGCTGTATATAATTTCCACTTAATGTGTTGCACTTAAAATGTCGGCGCCAGTGCTGTGCGCGGAATTTGAAAGGGTTAATTATATCATGTTCCTAGGAGCGGGGCCACTGCTTACCAAACAATGACTTGAGTGATTGTATGCAAATGGGTCTCTGACCTTTTTGCCACCTCGTGGTCAATTTATATGGTTATTAAGGCTTTATAAAATTGATGAGCACAGCGCTTTGAATGCCATTTTCTCTGCATCCCCTAATTTATTTAATTCCTTGCAGGTCTCTGTCTCAAAAAATGATATACATACATTACATATATATATATATATACACACACACACACATATACATACACACACATGCTCACACACACACACACACATATATATATATATATATGTTTTTTTGCAATGCAATGGAAGCAGCATGTGGTGCTGCAGGAGCTGTGAGCCTGGTTATCTGGCATTACTCAGACTGCTAAAAATTCATTAAAATGTGACATCAGCGCAGTGAGAGACAAATGATCACAGGATGAAAGGGAACACTGGGCCTTTCAGGGATTAGCGCGGCGCAGCCCCGACCTAGCAGCTAACAGCATAAACAGATTAATCCACTCGCAGCATAGCTAAGATACACAGAATTATTAAACAAGGGGTGAGCCACCACAAAGGTTTCCATGTAATCTGTCTGGTGCTAACAATCTGGAGAGGTGTGTGTGTGTGATGTGGCTGCCGGAAGAGAGCTCCGCTTTCACCGTCACGGAGAGTACCCCATATAGAGCGAAAGTTTTAACCCTCTCCCTTCCCCCTGTTTTTGAGGGTTTCCTCAAATCTGTCCACATGTAATAACTGTAATTGGAGCAGTCATTATTTTACAAAAGGCGAATAAAGACAAATCAGCAGTGAGAACCTGCTGAAATGTTTGTCTTTCTTCTTTTCTTTTTTTTTTCTTTTTTTTTTTAAAGAAACTCGAATTTAGTGTTGTTTGTCCAATTGACCATTGAATGCGCAGAGCAGCCGGACCCTGATTGTGTGAAGTGTCCATTTTAGTGGAATTGAAGCAGAAGGCTGAGTTCGGTGTGGGTAACAGGATCTTCCCCTTGTGCTCACTTGCAGAAGAGCCGGGCGAAGACACCGAGGGACCCCCTAGGACTGCAACTCTGGCTGCGGCCGAGGACAGAGACCCAAGCGAGAAGGACAGCAAAGAAGGAAAGAAGGCCGAGAGAGAATCCAGTAAGACAGTCGAATTCGGGCTGTTCGGTTCCCCTCTCCCCTCGCTGCCTCCTGCTCTTCCATCTTAAACCTGTCTGGACGGTCTTGTTAATAATGACTGCATGTGTGTGTTGCATGCGAATACCGTCAGTAGCCTCCCATTGACCCAATTTTAATCATAACCGTCTGACAGCGTAGATGCGGATAAGTTGAAGAATATTACAGAATGACCAGTGAGATTATTTTTTAATCAAATCAGTTTGCGTGCTTGTAATTTTTAAGCGCCTTTCATTAATCTTTGCCGTACTTGTGATTCCACTGATGACATATTAATTTTGCGTAAGCGTAGGATTAGATACCACTCATGTATATTTTTTTTCTAATATAGCACTGCACCCTTGTAACCCTTAAATTGGTTTTTCTTCATTCTTTTTTCTCATCTTCTGCTTATAAGACCTTAGGCAGCTATCCCTTCAGAACACATTCTTCTCAATTTATTAAAACCAAGAATCTGCATATATTTGTAAGGGGTAACATATTAACAAGGGCAACAATCTATAAAAAATAGACCAGCGAAAAGCTCAGAAAACAACCCTTGAGCTAGCATCTGGTTCAGATACCTCAGGCTTTGTTGTATTTGATTTGGCAAATAGGAATTCATACAGTACATGCTTTTTATGTATGAGATGGAAATCTATGGCCAAAATGAATATTACATTGGATCTTTTTAGTGCATGCTATACCTAGCTACATAATGTTGGATTCAGTGAAGCAGAAGAAATGCTGAAACAGGTTGGAGCCTATTAGTTTAGGTAGTCATCTATCTTTTAACCATATCTCCATGACAGGGTCGTCTGAAGAACCCACTAGTCAATGCATTTGCTATTCGTATTACATGAAGCATCATTTAACATTGTGCTGTGGTGAAAATCTTGCTTGGAGTCAAACCATTTTTTGTCTCTCGTGAACATTAAATATATTAATGAAATATCCATTTTACTTTTAATGCATGAGGGTACCATTTAAGTATGAATACTGCACACATGCACGGGATTTAAACAGGCTTTTGTTTTGGAGTGTATAGTAAATGGCTAAAATATATGAAAGGCGTATGCATGTCTTGTAATGGACACACAAAGATGACAGAAAAATGTAGGACTTGTTTCTCCTCCTCAAAACTAAATTCCTAATGAGGATGACAAAGGAAGAAGTCAGTTCTGTGTAGAGAAAAAATTATACTGTGGGATGTTTGGCTGTTATTTTATACAGGTCATTTACAAAGCAATAGCTTACAATGGAGTCTGTTTTCCTTAGAATTCCGGCACTTCCTGGCTCATTTACATTGTCATTTTAATCTAGTGTCACTATAGATTACTTATAATCCAAATTACATTTTCCATGCAAATGTATTAATCTGGATGAACTCCAGATTACGTTGTGCTCCATAGAGAAGTTACATGTCACTGCAATAGCTTAGGGGAACACTTTTTAATAACACTGTAAACACAAGCATAGATGAAAATTAACTGTCATTATTGCAAAGAAAATTGCCATCAGACTTGACTGAAATTAGCAGGGAAATTAGCCATTGTTCATAAAACCTAATTTTACGTTTTAATTTCTTGTATAATTTAAATAATGCAGATAAGTGAAATGAAATGTAATGCATGCAGACTAGATCAAATATTGAATATTTAAAATTAAAGCTCCTCTTTGAAGCATTGTTTGCATGTGTCCACAAATTTACTAGATTAGAAATTAGCCTCAGTCAACTTCTGACTTTTTATAAACATTCCATTAAAAATGTAAAAGTATTAGCATATTTAATTATAGGCCTACAGCCATGAAATCTGTTTTGAGGTTAATTAATGCATACTGTACATCTTAGTGAGTTTGCGAAATATAGCATACCAAAAGTAATACATTTAAGGACAATGTTTGATGTGATATATTGTATCTAAGGCTTTGGAACTCTCCGAACCTTCATGGAGTTTAGAGTTCAAAATGTGACGCTCAAATGTTATCAGTTGAACTGCAGGACACACTAATGCGTAACCTAAACCAGCATCCCTGTAAATCACCAAAGATACAGGAAGCCTTCCAGGGCAAGGGCTTATTTATGTCTCTGTAACCTTAGCCATACTGTGAAGACCAGAGCCCACTAAATTGAATAGTAAATTCAACCTGCCTTCACCGAGCAATTCCTTTTTAATTGATGTTTTCTTCAAATAAATTATTGAGTGAAAATGTCTGTCCTTAAATTGATCCAAATCTACCACTTCTATATTAATCAAAATCTTATATTATAAGATTTATAATAGTATGTCCTGCTGTTATGTTATATTAATTAGTGTAGCTTGTTTGACTTCAAAATACAATAACAGACCTAAACAAAATGGTTTAGCATATTTACATATAAATTACACGCACATATATATATATATATATATATATATATATATGTGTGTGTGTGTGTGTGTGTGTGTGTGTGTGTAAATGTATACAGATTGTGAAAGAACAAAACATATAGTTATTGAAGCTGTTTACAATTTTAAATAGAATACTGTGAGATCTTAAAATGTCATTGGCAGTTGTAAATAAAGATGGGTGGTGTGGCTGCTGGTCTCATTCCTGTGATGCAAACGGCTTGAATGTCATAAATCACCTTTTGATTTATCTAATCAACCAAGGTCCTGCTTCTCAAAGGCATTTGTCATTGGAAGACGAACGGTGTCACAAATATTTTATCTATTGCTTCATTGCACCGCATTGTGTCCCAGGACAAAGGAAAAAGGGCAGCATCATTAAGGGTGAAGCCGAGCCTTAAACATAATCTGCGAAAGGAAGAAAGGCAGTCCCTCTGTCCTTCACGTCTCTGCTGCTCCTTTGTTACAATCCAGAAGCTGCAGAAGGAAAATATAGAATATCTGGATTAACTCCCTTTCATTTCGTAAGAAAATTACAGACTGGTGAGAGGGGAAAATATGCTCTCTCCGTTCTTGGCTCAGTAAATGATCAGCCAGTCGTGGTTCATTGTAAACAGTTGATCTTGGAAAGTCTACACACATAGCTTTCTTGACACTGTCCTGTTCCCCACACTTGTATGCCTCGTACGCACAGAGGTCGCTGCTGTTATTTTTAAACGGGGGATTTTTTTTTTTTTTTTTTTGTCTGTGGTGTACGATGGGTGTGTACGAACGCAGCGGCTGGGTTGATTGAGAAAATAAATCATAAAGATGAATCCGCGTGCTCTACGCACAATCAGATTAGCCCCCAGACTATACATTTACATTCAATATGATGGCAATCAATGGCGAAGCTTCATTGCATTGCGAAATGTGTTTGCACCCGGTTGTCCAGCAATCGCCTTCTCACCCTGGAAATAATTTAGTTGCAAATTGACTGGAAGATGGTGAAAATTGAAAGTTAAAATTAGAAATACTCATAACAAACAGCGGGGGAAAAAAAGGTCAGATGATGCTTGGTGGCGATGAGATTGGGGTGGCTGGCAAATGAGGTTTTCTGTTTGTCATGAAATGTATGTGACATGCCTCCCCAACACTGCCGGGATATCAAAGCCGGGAGAAAAAAGAGATTATCTAGCTATTTGAGGCTGCAGAAAATTCTCTGATGCTCTTGGAAATTTATATTGTGCCCTTGTCTAAGATGTGCGTTTCTTTTTTTCCTCCACTCTTGTGTGTCAGGTTTCTTGACAGGGTAATATTTCAGACCTCAGATTCAACACATGATTAGTGTAGAATAAGGAAGAAAAAAAAAATTAAGATGTATTAGTATGTGCTTATTGTGAGTATATATACCCTGAAGAAAATAGAGTGTAGTGTGAAAAATAATGATAAATACAATTTTTTTTATTATTTTTTTTTTTAATGGCTATGAATTTTATTGTTTTTCTGTGGCACTGAATTCATGAGAATAGGGCAGACATCTTGCCTTGAGTGGCCAGATTGGAATAAGGCGAGTTGGCCCAGAGTCCTTTGTGTTCCATCAGCTCTGAGAATGGAAAAATTGCATTGGCTGAGAAGGCTGGGCACTCTGTCTGTATCTAAGGATGAGGGTAATGAAAGATTTATCACTCTGTGCAGCATTTGCTAAATACAACTGGGGGCTGATTTCCAGAATTGAGCTCAGCTGTAATGATAATAATGCTTCTGTCCTCCAATGTACTGTACAGGGCACAAATATTTATGATAGCATTCTGAAAGGTTGTTTGGTGATAGCAATCCTCCATTAAATGTAAAAGTATTCAGAGAGTGCCTCAATGTTTGTTGTTTTCCGTTTGTATATATGCTCATACTTATTGTGGGTATGTACATATGGCAGGGTGCATTGCAGTTGTAGGCTAGCAACTGGAGGGCGGCTGTTGTTACCTCTGAGGTGCCCATAAACACTACCAAAGTGCCCATGAGCGAGGCACTGACCCCAGCCCTGTGACTGACCCTGTGCTCTGTCCTCTTCGATGACAGTGCAAAAGCAAAACATTCAGTGTAGCATTCCGAAAGTGAAGATGCAAAGCTTGTAAAATGTTGTGAAGATGCTGTTTCTTTTGAATGTCTTCAAGCTAAAAGCTAAGAGCTTTATGAAGTAGAATTATTTTCCATCACCAAAGATTAAATGAAATGTGTTCAATAAATCTGACTTTATTTTTACTACCATTGTATAATGGTGTGCGAAATTGAAGATTGCAATAATCTCCCTCACTTCTTATTTCCATAATGTTTTTGGTGTTGTGTTGCTGTTATATGGTGTTTGTCCGCAATAAATATTTTTGTTGATTTTCCCCCCATATAATGTTATGCCATGAGCTAGAAAAGAATATATCTGAGTCTATGTATTAAAAGCATTGATGCCTGTTATTGATTACTCTCTCAAGTTAACGAAAGGTTACCTTGAATGAGGGAGACCTTCATTACCAGATTAATATGATAAAGTCTGTGGAGATTCTTTATTACAGCATTTCAGTTTGGATATTGCATATTTGCAAATTAAAATGCATGCATATCTTTTAATGACTTTATCCATCAATGCGAGGCATTTCATCCTCTTCCACAGCTTTACTGTCATGCAAATAAATAAAAAGCTCCAACATACTCTTCAGCCTTTTGTTTTTATGATGAAATCCTGTCCGTTAAAAGAATCTTGTGGAACAAATCTATCTACTGTTTATTTTCAGGAATTAATACACTGGGTAAGGAAACCCTAGGGACTACTTCAGTGGGGAAGAGGTCACTGCTGCAGGAGAGGGAAAATGAAGCCGCATCCAAGAGACCGAGATCAGCTGAGGAGAAGATGGCCAGCAATGAGCAGGTAACCACACAAGCTTCTGCCTCTAGTCGCAGAAAGAAAGGGTTAATCAGAACTCCACAGTGAAGAAGAGACCTTGTCCCCTCTACCGTACTTAGGTACAATACCTGGGCTGGCTCCCACCCTTTGGAATCTCCTTATATAATATGTATTTTTAAATTAAATTATGAAGTATTAGCTTGTCTTAAGTGATGCAGGTCTGAGTAATTTCTGAAATGGATTACATTAAGAGAGGTGATGGGAAGCTCCAATCTAAAAGTACTCCTTGTAATGAGGGTCAAGCAGAAGCTTGAATGGGTGCACACCTTTGTCATTTGTAATCTTCTGATTAGAATTTCCAGCCAATCATGTTTTGCTAGTAAAAGTGAAGACTTAAGTGAATTACATGAAATCAGCTTTATTTTCATTTTCGCAGAGTCTCATTTGTTCAGCTTAAAATGTTGATGTTACAGGGAAAGTCTTTTACCTTAAATACCTACCGTAATGTGCATTCTTAATCTGGCTTGCTGTACCGCAAGCATTAATGGATGTAATGTGAATGAATTGACCATGTCTTCCCAACCGCTATCTTTTCAGGTCCAACAGTGCCCATACTGTAACTACAGTAGCAAGGACGCAAACCGCATCCAGTTGCACATCATGTCCCAGCATTCCATGCAACCTGTTATCTCATGCCCCCTGTGTCAAGATGTCCTCAGCAACAAGATCCACCTCCAGCTCCACTTAACCCACCTCCACAGCGTGGCCCCGGACTGCGTGGAGAAGCTGCTCATGACTGTATGTGCACACTGGTTTTAACTGTCTGTTTAAGTCTTGATCTTTAAAGCCATATGAAAGTCAGTTATGGCTCTCCCCCTTCTCTGATGTCCAGTGTGGGCTTCTGCCAACTCTCAACTTCGAGCCACCCTGTTAAATATTTCCCGTGTATTTGGCCTACTCATGTGGGGATTTGCCAGAAATATAAATAAATAAAAAATTCCCTTATTGCTGCTTTTGAAAATAAACTTTGCATTGGAGCTCAGGCATAAACTATCAAGGGAGCATACAATTGTATATTTATTTTCATGTTGATAATTGAATTTATTTGAATTTGCAACTGTTTATAAATGTCTTTTAAATTGGTAGCAATTTACTTCTATGTGTGGTTCTTTAAAATGTTCCCGTTTTTAGAAAGGTGGATTTAGTTACTAATGTAGAAACATGTACACATATTGGGATTGCTTTTGTTTAAGGAAAAGTCGCATTTATATTCTTGTTCATATTTTATTTACCAGTGTAGCATCCTTAGCAAGTGACCAGTATTTTCTTAACAACTTTTTTTTTTTCCCACTATATTTTAACAAGTGCCTTTTTTGCCTTTTTCTTAGGTGTCAGGACCAGATGTTATAATGCCCAATAACATGTTGCAACTACCTGCAACTGTACAAGACAAAGTCCCATGTCAGATGGACATGTCAACTGTCACACCAGAGGGGTCTGGTAAACAGCATGGTAAACATTTTCTCAGCCTTCTGTTAATGTGCGGATACAAATCTGTTTTCAAAAAATAATTAATGTGTGTCCAAAATTATATTTTCTTTACTATTTTTTCCAGTGATTGTGACATTATATGTTTAACTGATAAAAGTATATGGAAAACCCCAGTCCAACTATCATTATACTTAGTAGAATGCTAATTAATCTTTCAATACCATGACTGTTGGTAATGTCCAGATTGTGTTCCATGGTAATACTGACATTTTTGCATAATACTACAAAAAGTCACAAAGTGTATTTGTTTTTTTTTTCCCTCTGTACACAAGACTGGTTGTACATTTTGTGGTTGTATCAAAGTATGAGATATTGTGCCTCCATACAGAATGTTGTCACCCTGTTAAATGAATCTAGAGTGAACATGCATGTTTAAGAGTGTTAACAAAAATCTTTTTCCTTTTAATTCTCCACCAGGTGACAGTTCAAATGATGAAAAGAATAGCACAGCACAAGAGAAAGGTGAGCTGGAGCTTCAGAACGAGGAATTCAAGCCACCGAAGGAAGCTTCAGAAGCCCCTGATTGGAAGAAGAGTTATGGCCAGGAGCTGAAGAACCCAGACTCCCTGCAGGAGCACCTGAGTGAGCTGCAAAAACGGCAGCAACTCTCCGTCTCTGATCGCCACGTCTACAAGTACCGCTGCAACCACTGCAGCCTGGCTTTCAAGACTATGCAGAAGCTTCAGATACATTCCCAGTACCATGCCATCCGGGCGGCCACCATGTGCAGCCTGTGCCAGCGCAGCTTCCGTACATTCCTCGCCCTCAAGAAACACTTGGAAATTGGCCATCCGGAGCTGAGCGAGGCAGAGGTGCAGCAGCTCTGTGGAAGCTTCCCCATCAATGGGGACTTCTGCTCCGAGAGTGAGGCCAGGGCGTATGAAGAGGCGCAGGCCTTCGAGCAGGAGATGGACAAGGACGAAGACCTGGACCAGGAAGGGAAGGCTAGCCCCACTGGGAGTGACTGCAGCTCTCTGCTGGACGAGATGGGCTCCGAACCAAAGCGGACTTTACCGTTCAGGAAAGGCCCAAATTTCACCATGGAGAAATTTTTAGACCCCTCCCGTCCATACAAATGCACAGTGTGTAAGGAATCCTTCACCCAGAAGAACATTCTCTTGGTGCATTACAATTCAGTTTCACACTTACACAAGCTGAAGAAAGTTCTTCAGGAGGCCTCAAGCCCAGTTCCCCAGGAGACCAACAACAACATTGATAACAAACCATATAAATGCAATATTTGTAATGTTGCTTACAGCCAAAGTTCAACCCTGGAAATCCACATGAGGTCTGTGCTCCACCAGACAAAAGCCAGAACTGCCAAAATGGAGACAAGCAGCAGTACTGCAAGTGGAAACAGTGGAATGGCACCTGCTAACAGCCCAGTTTCTGTTAGTCAAGGAAATGTAGAGCCTGCAAGCTTACCAGTGTCAGTGAGTAAAGAAAACAATGTAGATGCCAAAGAAATCAACAAAAAGCAAGCTACTGATCACATTTCTGTTCAGCCCACCCACCAACCTCCCCAGTCACCAGCACAGCTTCAGATGCAGCTACAGCATGAGCTCCAGCAGCAGGCCGCTTTCTTTCAGCCGCAGTTTTTGAACCCGGCATTCTTTCCTCACTTTCCAATGACGCCTGAGGCCCTGCTGCAGTTCCAACAACCCCAGTTCCTCTTCCCCTTCTACATTCCTGGCACTGAGTTCAACCTCAGTCCTGAGCTGGCCCTGCACTCTGCAGCATTCGGAATGCCTGGAATGACGGGTTCCTTTCTGGAAGACCTGAAGCAGCAGATGCAGCAGCAGCACCAGTTGGGACAGCAGCAGCTCCAGCTCTCTCAGCAGCAGGCCCAGCAGCAGCAAGCATCCCAGTCTCAAATGCAGCAGAAAACACAGCAACAGGCAAGCAAGCCCAGAATGGAACAAAGCAGCATGACAGGCCCAGAGATTCAGATGTCCAAGGAGGCTGAAGAGCATTTGGAGAAACAGGAAACTAAGTCCAAGCAGGAGTATTTAAATGAGGGCGACAGCACAAGGGACAAAGAATTCAAGAAATCTAAACTTTCAGAACCTCTTCTCCCGCCACCTCGCATTGTGTCAGGTGCAAGGGGTAATGCTGCCAAAGCCCTGCTGGAAAACTTTGGCTTTGAACTGGTCATCCAATACAACGAGAACAGGCAAAAGAGCCAGAAGAAGAATCGAACCGGAGAGGAAGAGATAAGTGATAAACTTGAGTGTGGAATGTGTGCAAAACTCTTCTCCAACATGCTCATCCTCAAAAGTCACCAAGAACATGTGCATGGACAGTTCTTCCCATACGGGGAACTGGAAAAGTTTGCGCAGCAGTACAGAGAGGCTTATGACAAGCTGTATCCTATAAATCCCTCATCTCCAGAAACTCCTCCACCCCCGCCACCACCACCCCCACCTCCACCTCCACCACCCCAGACGACCACGACTTCTGTAAGCAAGGCTACAACACCTTCTCCAGCACCTCTGCAGGCTCCTCCGCCCCCGCCACCTCCTCCACCACCACCTCCACCTCCCTCTGCACCTCCTCAAGTCCAGCTGCCTGTATCATTGGACCTTCCTCTCTTCCCGCCACTGATGATGCAGTCTGTACAGCACCCAGGGCTGCCTCCCCAGCTCGCTCTACAGCTGCCGACAATGGATTCTTTATCATCAGATCTCACACAGCTTTGTCAGCAGCAACTGGGACTGGATCCAAACTTCCTCCGACAGTCGCAGTTCAAGCGTCCACGCACTCGAATCACTGATGATCAGTTGAAAATCCTTCGGGCATACTTTGATATAAACAACTCTCCAAATGAAGAGCAGATCCAGGAAATGGCAGACAAGTCGGGCCTTCCTCAGAAAGTCATCAAACACTGGTTCCGAAACACGCTCTTTAAAGAAAGGCAGCGGAGCAAGGATTCCCCGTATAACTTTAGCATTCCACCCATCACTACATTGGAGGATATCAGAATAGAGTCTCAGTTCAGTACGCTGGAGTACTACAGAACAGATGCCACCATGAACAAGAGGTCGTCTAGGACTCGCTTCACTGACTATCAGCTGAGAGTGCTGCAAGATTTCTTTGATACCAATGCGTACCCTAAGGATGATGAAATAGAGCAGCTCTCCACTGTTCTCAACCTTCCAACTCGTGTGATTGTTGTCTGGTTCCAAAATGCTCGCCAGAAGGCACGAAAGAGTTATGAGAATCAGGCAGATGCTAAAGACAGTGAGAAAAAGGAGCTGACTAATGAGCGCTACATTAGGACCAGCAATATGCAGTATCAATGTAAAAAATGCAGTGTTGTTTTCCCTCGCATATTTGATCTCATTACTCACCAGAAGAAGCTGTGTTACAAAGACGAAGATGATGATGGGAATGATGACATCCAACCTGAGGAATATATAGATGCCAGTGACCAGAGCCTGCCGAAGAGCTTAGGCCCCACAGATTTATCAAAACATCACCATGTAACTGCTACCAGCTCTGGGTCAAGCTCTCCTTTAATGCCTTCGCCTCGACCTGATATGGGAAAGATCTCACCAAAACCTGACGTTACCACTGATAAACCAAAGCTAGCTGAGAATATTCCCTCTCAAGTGGCAAAGGCCTTGTCAGAGCCAAGACCTTCCAAGGCTTCAACTCCGCAACCACCACTACAAAAAGCCCCCCAACCACCGATGACTAGACCTCACTCTCAGCCCCAGTCAGCAGCTGTCCCATCTAGCCCTCTTTCTATTGCCCTCTCCTCTCTGACAAACAGCCTACCTCCTCAGATGCTACAGTATCAGTGTGACCAGTGTAAGATTGCCTTCCCAACTGTAGAACTGTGGCAGGAGCACCAACATATGCACTTCCTGGCAGCCCAGAACCAATTCCTCCATTCACAGTTCTTAGAAAGACCCCTGGATATGCCCTACATGATCTTTGATCCAAACAATCCTCTCATGACTGGGCAGTTGCTTGCTGGTGCCCTCTCCCAGATGCCTACACAGAGCAGCTCATCCTTATCTACACCTCCTGGTTCAGGCTCTAGTTCCTTGAAACGTAAATTGGATGATAAAGAAGAGAACAGTTCCAATGATAAAGATGGTGGAAACAGCGGCGAAGACCAACATAGGGACAAGCGCCTCAGGACAACCATCACACCAGAGCAATTAGAGATCCTGTATGACAAGTATCTACTGGATTCAAACCCAACTAGGAAAATGTTGGATCACATTGCACGAGAAGTCGGCTTAAAGAAGAGGGTGGTGCAAGTCTGGTTTCAGAACACCCGTGCCAGAGAGAGAAAGGGACAATTCCGAGCTCTAGGGCCTGCCCAGTCTCACAAAAAGTGCCCTTTTTGCAGGGCACTCTTCAAAGCAAAGTCAGCACTTGATAGCCACATACGCTCCAGACACTGGCATGAAGCAAAACAGGCAGGTTTTAGCCTGCCCCCTAGCCCCATGATGCCACAAGATGATGGTGCAGAGAGTCCAAACAAGTACAATTTCTTTGAGTATCCACAGCTGCCCATTAAAACAGAGCTGAGTGAGTATGAGCTGCCAGCTGCAACCTCAACTCCAATCAAACTAACTGAGTCACCGCTAAAAAACTTCTTGAGCCCTTCATCCTTAAAGGCAGAAAACAGTGATGAAACTGAAGGGCTTAATATTAATTCTGCAGAGGTTTCTTATGACTTAAACAAGACAGATTTTGATGAGACCTCATCCATCAACACAGCTATAAGTGACGCAACAACCGGTGATGAGGGAAATAATGAAGGAGAGAGCCAAACCGGAAATGGAGGTGAAAAGCTGGGTGAAAGCAAAATGAATCTCATTCTAAACTCAGAAGCCTGTGAAGAAAGGTTCGGCCTTGTGAGTCCCTCTTTGAGTTACAGCAAAGACGGTAGCGAGCAGTATTTTTCCATGCGCGAGGATGACCTAGATGAGAGTGCAGATCGAAGTGAGACCTCAAGCTTAGCCGATCCAAGCTCTCCCAGCCCTTTTGGAGGTAGCAATCCCTTCAAATCTGGAAAAGGCAGTGGAGAGAGACCAGGGCACAAACGTTTCAGGACCCAGATGAGCAACCTGCAACTGAAAGTTCTCAAAGCTTGTTTCAGTGACTACCGCACGCCAACGATGCAGGAGTGTGAGATGCTGGGTAATGAAATTGGACTCCCAAAGCGGGTTGTCCAAGTCTGGTTCCAGAATGCTCGTGCAAAAGAAAAGAAGTTCAAAATAAATATTGGAAAGCCATTCATGATAAGCCAAGGCTCACCAGATGGACCGAGGCCCGAGTGTACTTTGTGCGGTGTAAAGTATACTGCCCGGATTTCCATCCGAGACCATATTTTCTCTAAGCAGCACATTGCTAAAGTGCAAGAAACACTGGGGAATCAAGTGGACAGAGAAAAAGATTACCTTGCCCCCACCACTGTGCGCCAGCTGATGGCCCAACAAGAGATTGACCGTTTGAAGAAGTCAACAGATGTCCTTAGCTTGCCAGCCCAGCAGCAATCTGTTGATAACAATGCACTTCATGGCCTTAGCCTGCCAACTGGTTACCCAGGAATCTCTGGCCTCCCACCTGTACTCCTTCCTGGTGTAAATGGCCCTTCATCCCTTCCTGTTTTTCCACCAAACACACCCGGTGAGTTAGTATGACAAAAAGGAAAACTGAATAGTAACATTAAAAAACAATACATTTTGTAGATCTACGCATGACCTGACTTTATTTCAGAGAGTGCTTTTTGTGAGCAGTGACTTCTGTCTGTGGGATCAGAATTATGAGGACCTTTTAATGCATGCATTCACCCCAGCAGGATGGAATCTTTTCACTGTATGCACGAACATTGTAACTAATGCAATTTATATCATTGTTTTTGTTTTGTGGTTTTTTTATTGGTTTTGTACAGCTCCCTTCTTTGGTATTTTTGTATGGCGCATGTAACAGTTTTGATCCATAACAAAAAAAGAAAAAAAATCTGAGAAAAAAACTGTATCACCATATTTTAATGCAATGGTTGGTTTTGCGTGTTATAAAGGTAAATATTTCAATATTATTTATACCACTGTATTTCAGCTTTAGCGTCTCCTGGTGCTGGCATGCTTGGGTTCCCTACTCCAGCCACCCCTTCTCCTGCCATGTCTCTCAGCAGTGCCCCATCCAAGACTCTGCTTCAGACTCCACCACCTCCACCTCCTCCTCCTCCTCCTCCTGTTCCTCCTCCTGTTCCCCCCACTCCTATGGCGAACCATCAGGCTGAGCAGCACAGCAAGGACCCAGAGAAAGAGAAGAAGTTGGAAATGCCTAAGAAGGTCAAGAGAGAGGTCGAGAATTCCCACCACGAGGCTCCCAGTATTAAGAAAAGGGAAAAATCCTCACCGGCGCTATCTGCGATGGGCAAAGGTGGGAGTGAGGCTTCAATGGACCCAGCACAGCAGCAGGCACTTCAGAATGCTCTTGCTGGTGATCCAGGGTCCTTCTTAGGGGGACAGTTCCTGCCTTACTTCATCCCTGGTTTTGCATCCTGCTTTTCGCCCCAGCTTCCTGGCGGAGTGCAAGGGGGATATTTTCCACCTCTGTGTGGAATGGAGAACCTTTTCCCTTACGGCCCAGCCATGCCGCAAGCCATTGCTGGCCTTTCCCCCTCTGCCATACTGCAGCAGTACCAGCAGTATCAGCAGTCCCTCCAGGACTCCCTGCAGAAGCAGCAGCAGCAGCAACAACAGCAACAACAGCAACAGCAGCAAAAGCAGCTTGAGCAACAGCAGAAACCAACGCCTGTGAAGACATCGAGTGCACAGAGTGACACCCTCAAACCAAAAGAGGCTATGGAAACTAAGGAAGATAAAGGCTCTTCAACAGAAAGCACAAAAGAAGAACCAC